>NW_021459919.1:0-12327 GCF_001605985.2 Dendrobium catenatum
ACTAATTTAATTTTCCTAACGATGAATTAACTACGAGACTTTGCGCTATAGAGGAGATTTGGAAACCCCAGAAGTTATTTTCAAAATAATTTTTTTAAAACCTCAATTAATTCTTTTTGGGAAAAATCCAAATTTCAAATGATCGTTACTTCCATTTCTAACAATCAATAGCGATGATAACTTTCTTCTCGCGAGATATATCAATTTCTGATTGTGATATTTTGATCATGAAATTAACGGTCTCTTATTCAGATTAATGTAGTTAAATACGGATTGAACATAATTTTGATCTTTCGAGATCATATGTTGTCTCTTATGAGTTTGACTACAATAATTTGGATAACTTTAAAGCTTTAAAATTCGAACCAATTAGTGAATGATATTCTCTCCGTTTGAGATGATATATCGTTCCTAATGTTGTGTTCGATTTGAAAACAAAAATTCAAAAATTAATTTTTCCCAAAGAAAATTAATATATTTTCATAACCTATATTTATAAATATTTTTTTTAATCAAAACAAAAATGGAGACTCTGCTGGGGATAAATCTCACTCTCCATCTTTAATGGCGATTTAAATTTTATTGAATCGGTAGTAACTACCCTTCCCTCCGTTGGTCCCTCTTTCATTTCTCCCTTGAGAGAGCGTGGCCAACTCTATTAAGATTTGTCAAACGAGAGGTGAGTGTAGGAAACCTCCCTCTAGATCAGGCTTGGACTTTTTGCCTCCAACTTGGTTGGTAGAGCGAAAGAGTCAGGCCTATCCCTTTTTGAACCTTTCTATAAATGTTAAAAACTAGCGTGCTCAGATTACAAGTGGCATGCTAAGTTATATAAATCATAGAAAATTTCTCCAATTTTCAAAATCTAAATTCTCAATCTTTTAGTAGAGTTTTAATCCTTCCAACGTCTAGATAATCGTTGCATTGTATCGTTATATATTGAATTATAACAATTTCAATATATATACGATCAAATGTAACATTCACTTCTAAGGTTTAGTCTGAAAAGTCAATTATGCCGGTAGAATTAAGCTACGACATTTTATTTTTAGCCCACTGATTGGAATGAAAGAGTCGAGTAAATTCCAAATGTATCTTCCCTAAGTAATGTGGACCTTCTGTTGAATGAAAATTTAACACATTTAGTCCCAAAATAAGGGGAGATGCTGCCGAAATTTTGAGTTTTTGAACATCTCTTTAAAAATCAAATCAAATCAATCATCGTTGTTATATACCTTCCTACGAAGATCATCGTAGTTGGCATATACAACACATCTTTGAATCCTCTTGGCAAGAGTTTGCTTTCGACAATTTAACCCTTTAATCGCATTTGAAAATCTTTTGTTATTTTTCCCTAATAATTGTAGACATTTTTATTGAATGAAAATTCAACACATTGAGTCTCAAAAATAAGGGGAAGTGCTGCCGGATTTTCGAATTTCCAAATATCTTTCTAAAATCATTCATTGCTGCTATATGTAATCCTACGACGATCATCGTAGTTAGCATATACAACAAACCTTTAAACTCTATCCGGTAAAAGTTTGCCTTTAACATTTCACTCTTTGATTATTCTCAAGGTTGAAAGAGTTAAGCTTTCTTAGTAATTTTCCCGACATTTGTTTGTGAACCTTTTGTTGAATGAAAATTCAACACATTGAGTTCCAAAAATAAGGGGAAATGCTGCCGGATTTTCGAATTTCCAAATCTCTATCTTTCAAATCCAATTCAATTCTCATTGTTACATGTAGCACCACAACATTTTTCATGGGTAAAACATGAACAATGTAGACTCAATCATTTTCAAATTCAAACATCTTCTCCAAATTCATCCAAATCAAATTCAGATTATCTTTGTTATATATTTTCCTACAAAATCCTTTTGTAGTTGAATGTATACAACGAAAATTAAAACTCTATTTCAATCAAAATCAAACTCCATATTCTATTATTTTATACCGGGTTATAGCTCTTATAACCCGATATATATGATAAAACATAAATTTATTTTCAAATTCAAATTCAAATCTTCTCCTTTCAAATCTAAGATAATCAAATCACCTGCAATGGCTAGCAAACTTCTGTTTTCGATGGACCATGACTTAATGGTTGAGGAGCTGATTTTTGAAAATTCAATCCAATTCGGAATAGGGTTTAAGTCCCTTAGACTGGTGATGAATGGAAACACTTTGCTGGACCTTGCTGTTGAGGGAGAGAAGGATGCCCCTCTAGTTCAGTTGGCCATAGGAGCTGGAAACGATGCCCCTCCTAGTCTTTGGTCTGCACTAGACATCACTACGCACACAAAGAATTCCTCGAGGATGCAAAAAAACTGGAAGCTGCCGCTGCAGGCAAGATAGTGTTTGAGAAAGGATCTTCTAGTTCTAAACCCCTTTATGACAGCAAGAATGCCAAGAAGAATTACCTCAGAAGGTTAAGAAAGAAAATCTCAAAGACTAAGAAGGTGGCCGCGCTGAAGGCCTTGGGTAAAGTCGATCTTGAGGCTGCCGAGGAGCTGCCAATCCCTGCCTCTTCTCCACTCCTTAAAGTGAGTCATTTTCACCCCCTCGCAGCTGCTGCAGGGGAGGAGAGAGTCACTCGGATGGCTAGCACTCTGCCTAGCCCAGTAGACTATTCTGTTAAGAGAACCTCGAAGGAGAAGCAAGTTCTGAAAGCTAGGATGCTTAGAAATATCATCCATACTTGTGCTGCTCAAGTAGGGAAAACTAAGGAACATTATGTGAAACACTTGAAGGGAGTGATTTCACACAAACTTGAGAAAGAAGTTCTGAAAGAAGAAAAGTCTGAAGCTAAGAACCTGACTCCTCAGCTAGTGAGGAAGAACAAGAAGTTCATTAAACAACCTGTCACGTCGGTCTCAGTAGATGGATACCATTGGGTGCCTTGCCTCCCGTTTGCAAAGACGGAGGAGATAGTATTAACTGGGTCTGGCCAGAGTCGCCCTTTTAGTGGTAGACCACCGATCCCACCTTCAAAATTGTCAAAGCTGGCCCCAGTGATAGCAAAGTCTAAAGAAGTCTTTGAAAAGCCAAAACCAGTTGATATTAAGGGCAAGAAGCCCATGTCGCCAGAAGAATCATGTGCACGAAGAAATTTTAGTAGATGTATTGGAATACAATTTAGAGAACCTCAGATTCAGATACCGTTCGAACTCCCTAGACTCCCAGTTCAGGGATGTGAGGACTCTATTCGTGTTGATGTTGGAGCCCCAACTGTTCAAGCCCCTCCATCACCAATTAAGATAGATGTCCCTCACCCTACTGAGGATGTCACCCTTGCGACTACCGACCCCGGGACAGTCGGAGGGGAGGAGACGACCCAAGATCCTGATCAAGAAATGTTAGATCAATTGGTTAGTGAAGAAATCACTGAAGAGGATGCTAAGATCAGCAATATCTTTGATAAGTTAGATGTGAAAGAGTATGATCAAGTGATGGATTATGATGGTTATCTGCCAATTTATGCTGAAGCAATAGATGGGAGGCCGGCTGAGAAAGTGGTACAATAAATCAGAGATATCCTTAAGAAGAAGGCTGTTGATGAATTCAATCTGGATGAAGATGATCTGTTAGTTGATGAAGAGCCAGTAGCGGATGTCCACATGGTTGAAACTCGGGCGTCAACTAAAGAGGCTGAGCCTTCAAAGCACCGCTCTGGAAAGGAGGAAGAGTCAGCAGCAGTCGACTCAGATTCAGACAGTTCTGTCAGAATGAAAGAGAAGGATGAGTATATTAAAAATCTTGAAAGAAAGTTGAGGATATGATGATTAGAGTTGAACAGATGCAGAGTCAGCTTTTACAATCACAGCAGTCCAAACCGGAGCAGTTGCAGCCCACAGTGCACACAATGGGCGAGCACAGCAGGAAAGCTGATTCAAATCCTAAACTCCCAGAAGTTACTTCTCCAGTGTCTCCACCAGAAAAGGATATCTGCCAGATGATTGAAACTCAGGTAAGGGAGGCCTTAGCCCATTCACAAGGAACTGTATCTATTCCAAAGGGTTGACCCTACCCCGAGGAATATGATTTGGTTCCTTATCCGAAGGGTTTTGTGCCACCTTCTCTTAAAGTTTTTAGCGGTTTAGAAAACCCGAGACAGCATCTGGCTCATTTCCGAGCAAGCTATTGAAATGCAGGGGGGTCGGATGCTCTACTCTTTCGCCAGTTTATGAGTAGTTTGTACGGTATTGCTTTTGAGTGGTACGCAGATCTACCAAACGGTTCAGTAAAAACTTTCACATAGATCGAGGGTCTCTTTTTAAAGAGATTCTCAGGAGCTCAACAACGTGTAACCGTTGGTGATCTCGTCATCGAAAAACAAAAATCAGGCAAGTCTTTAGTCGACTACATCTTGAGGTGGCGAAACCTCTCGATGAAATGTGAACCCCAACTGCAAGAGCAACATGTAGTGGAAATTCTTCTAAAGAATATCCACGGGCCTATTACTTTTCTGTTAAATGGGTTTACAATTAAAACCTTCGAAAAGCTTCTTAACAAAGCTAGTAATCTACAAGAAGAGGCTTCCAAAATGCCATTCTTGAAGGATTCTACTGAAGATAAGAAGGTTAGTAAACCATTGAAGTCCTTTGAAAAGAGGACAGCAATGGTTTCAGCAGTCGACAAGGGGAAGAAACCGATTAACATTCAATCAAGTAATCCTACTGTTCAGTAGACTAAGAAAACTCAACCATTTCAGGTAACTTCTCAACTTACTAGAGGATATTACCGGCCCACTTTTGAAGAGAGATTGGCTCGTCCGTATCCATTCAAAAGGGAGTCAGTGAAGAAAATTTTTAAGAGCCTTCTAAAGAAGCCAGATTTTCGATTGTCGGAGGCCAAGAAGCTGGAAGAGGCAAATAAAAAGGATGATCCGACCTTTTGCCCCTACCATCGCATGTTGGGCCACACAATCGAAGATTGCATACCCTTTAAGGACTGGCTCGACTGGAACTTTGATCAAGGTAATATTATAATTCCAACGGAGTACTTAGTCAATCCGGATCAAGGATCTGTCAAATTCATCTCAGGTATTAATTCTAATCTTTCTTTATCCATTGAAGATGGTTGGGATATAGCACTATTCCAGGCATTTAAAAAGTCGATTAACCAATCTTTTCTTCTTTCTCAACAGTTACCGACGAGGGCCTAGGGCCCGATCTGGGAGGTTGAGTTGGAGGCATTGCAGGAGGATGTTGGGATGATTTCCTCTCCAATAGTTGTAGGAACTACTGTATCAAATAAAAATGAAAAGAGCGAACCTTTTGTAGAGAGGAAATTTGTTGATGAGAGATCTGTACAAGTGGTGGATGGTGGCTCAAAACCACTAGCCCCACTAAAGTTATCTGACTTTTACTTTGCCCCATCAAAGGAAAAGGGTCAAAAATTGAATAAAAAGAAAGACCCTTCTGCAAATGTTTTGATGATTAGTGTTGAGAATGTAATTTCAAACAACTCTTTTGTTGAAAACAACTCGGAATCAATTGAGGACAATAAAGAAGTTCAAAAACTCAGCTCTCCGGATTTGACCCTTCAAGGAGAAGATGAATTTGATGTCTTATCAGATGGTGATATCCCTAAAATTAACTTTCAAGGGAGTCCCATCGTGTAGACTTTTCGGATTCAGATTCTCATTTAGAAAATGATAATCAATCGCCTAAGGAAAGCGTAGACCTCCCCGTAGTTTGTCCTTCCGATGAAATCGTGCAAGTGCAACTGCGTGGTGGCAAGGCTTTACCCCCTAGGCTTCCCCCACAGGAAAAGGGAAAACAAGTTGTTTCCACTTGTCCGATTCAAGTCTCTACTTAACAATCAAACTCTCCTTCGAATCCACCGGGTCCTGAGGTTAATGTTCCAAGTGTTGATTACAACGTCTTAGCTCACCTAAGGAAGTTGCCTGCTAAGTTGAGCATCTACGATGCCCTTGTCCTTTCAAAAGAGATGAGGGAGACTTTAATTAAAGCACTTCTCGACCCAGAGATTTGCTTAGCTCAATTGGCTTCAACTTCTGAGGAGGAATCTTTGTACTTCAAAGAAATCCCAGGAGTTACGTCCTTCGACGAAGATATACTCCTTGGAACTACCAACCATAATCGCCCACTTTACATCACTGTAAATGTGGGAAAGTTTAAATTATCAAGAGTTCTTGCTGATTCGGGTGCATCGGTTAACGTGATGAACATAAAGACTCTCGCATACCTTAAAGTTGATACTAGCAAGCTCACAACCGACAAGTTAGTGCTTCGTGGGTTCAACGAAAAAGGCGAGAAGGCTTTAGGTTCAATCACACTTCTTCTAGAGATAGGAGAGTTGAAAACTGAAACGAAATTTCATAAAATTGATTCGGCGACATCCTTTAATGCACTCCTAGTAGGCCCTGGATCCATGAGTATAGGATGGTTCCTTCCACCCTACATCAATACATCAAGTACCAACGATATGGCATTGAGTTTGAAATCAAGGGTGATTTGCAACCATTCTCTATTCACGAGATCGGGATCTACGAGGATGCTGCATATTATGTTCCCAAAGAGTCCACTACCAAATCTAAGGTAGAGATCAATGTTAAGGAAGAAAAAGTGGAAAATCATGGTTCAAAAGCAAATCAAGAGTTGAGAAAAGGAAAAATCAAGCGTACAAAAGAACAAAGTTCAAGCAGTGAAGACGACGTCGAGCATGTGGTCTTTAGGCCTCCAAACAATTTGCCTCAAAGAGGTGGAAGGATGGCCCAAAGAGCACGTGGCCGAGGCCGTATTTCAATTGAAAGAAGGAATACCCTGATGTACATCGAACTTGAATCAAGTTCCGATGAAGAACCAAAAAAGAGGGGTGACAGAATTGCTTTTGACTACAAAAAATCCAATCTTTCTCCAAAGTTTGATCTCATTTTAGATTCGGATAGTGATCAGGAGGGTAACAATTCTAAACCTCAAAGTGATGAGCCTGAATTGAGTATGTATGAAAAGCTTAATAGGGTAGTTAAATCCTTAGCCTTAACCCCACTATCCGCTGACAGAGTCTCAGGGTTAGTAACTAAGGATGCCCCTAATTTAGATGGAGAAGTAAGGAAAGTCCAGATGTTCTTCCCTGGCACCCCCTCTTCAAGGAATGAAAGTGATGTAATACTTTAAGAGGCAGATTTCAACGAATTAATGGAATTACCATTTGGCTACTTTCCTGTTGGTGTTAAAGTTTTTATCTCTAAAGGTTTTGCTCCGAGTCAATGGACTAAGGGTCAAGCTAGATACCACCAAAGTATTTGGAATTCTAAATTCAATAAAAATTAGACGAGTGGTATCGGCTTTGGTACCGTTAGTTCGTTTGACGATGATGAATATTGCTTGATGATAACCATCCATCTTGAATCTGAAAATGTCCCTACTGAAGTCGTCGATTCACTCGACAGACTTTATTTGGAGACCTTAGATGATTCAGATGAAGTTCAAATTCGGGATGCACCCCCTGAATTTGAAGAAGAAATTAAATCGACAGTTGATGAACTTAAAGAAATTAACCTTGGAACAGAGGATGACCCTCGCCCCACTTTCATAAGTTCTTTATTGAGTGAAGATGAGTCTAAGGATCTAATTCAACTTCTATCCGAGTTTAGAGACTGTTTCGCTTGGACATACAACGAAATGCCGGGCTTGTCTGCCGATACAGCAGTTCATAAACTTGGAATCCGGCATGATGACATTCCTGTCAAACAAGCTCCACGACGCATGCGTCTGGAGATCGAACAACAAGTCATTTCTGAAGTTAAGAAATTGGCCGAAGCCGGATTTATCCGGGAGGAGCAATATCCTTCTTGGGTAGCCAGCGTTGTGCCTGTTCGAAAGAAAAATGGTCAAATCCGGGTCTGTGTTGACTATAGAGACCTGAATAAGGCATGTCCTAAGGATGAATTTCCTTTGCCAATTCCAGAACTCATGGTGGACATCGCCTCCTCGCATGTCGTTTTCTCCTTTATGGATGGCTCGTCTGGTTATAATCAAATCAAGATGGCCCCAGAATATGAGAGAAACACTGCATTCAGAAGTCCTATAGGAACCTTTTGTTATAAAGTGATGCCATTTAGCCTTAAAAATGCTTGTGCAACCTACCAGCGGGCTATGACTCAAATCTTTGACGACTTAATCCACAATCAAGTCGAATGCTACATCGACGATTTAGTTGTCAAGAGTAAAGTTAAAGAGGCTCATCTTTATGACTTAAGAATCGTCTTCGAGCGGTTGCGCCGCTACGACCTTAACATGAATCCCTTGAAGTGTGCCTTCGGTGTCACGTTAGGAAAATTTCTATGTTTCGTAATAAGGCACCGTGGAATTGAAATTGATCCTGCTAAAATTGAAGCTATCTTAAATATGCCGCCTCCTAAGAGCCTTACTCAACTAAGGTCTCTTCAAGGTAGACTGGCGTACATAAGAAGATTCATTTCTGATCTTTCTGGAAGATGTCAACCATTCTCGGTCCTTGCTAAAAAGGATGTCAAATTCACTTGGGATGAGAAATATCAATCCATCTTTGAAAACATCAAACAATACCTGACAAATCCACCAGTCTTGGCAGCCCCTATTCCGGGGAGACCTTTAATCCTTTACACTGCGGCCCTTGACGAGTCTCTCGGGGCCATCCTTGCTCAAGTCAATGACGAAGGGAAAGAGAACGCTCTCTATTACCTAAGTTGGAGACTCCTACCAACAAAAATTCGGTATCCAACGATTGAGAAACATTGTCTTGCCTTAGTCTTTGCAGCTCAAAAACTAAGACATTACATGCTTTCTCATCAAATCAACTTAATTTCTATGAAGCTCTGATAACTGGCCTGGAACTTGCAATTTTAATGGAGATTAAAGAGATTAAAATCTTTGGTGACTCTCAACTGGTGATCAACCAGATTGCTGGGACCTATAAGGTTTTGAATCCTAAACTCCTGAAGTACCACCAGTACACCTGTCACTTGCTCGAGCAAATTCCGATTATAACTATGTATAGGATTCCCCGTGGAAACAATTCTTTGGCGAATGCCCTCGCAAAGCTCGTAAAGGAATTTGCTTGCCCAGAAGAAGACTACATCCCTATAGAGATGCAGGGTCGTCAAGTCCTCTCTCCTATAGATTTGGAGTACATCAACAAACAAATTTTCCAAGTCCTTTCTACCTCTTCAGCAGTCGATGAAGAAGCAGATTGGAGACAACCGACAATTGAATACCTTCAAGAAGGCAAGCTCCCTCACGAGAGATCACTTGCCCATCAAATAAAGAAATGTGCCCTATCCTACGCACTAGTCAACAATACGTTATACCGACAATCGTTTGGTCAGATGTGGCTCCGTTGTTTAGACAAATGTGAGGCCCTGAATATCGTTAACAAAGTCCATGCTGGACTGTGCGATGCTCATCAATCGGGTCCAAAGATGAAAATGAAGATTAAAAGACTTGTATACTACTGGCCTACGATGATTGACTATTGCATGAAATTTGCAAAGTGTTGTCATCAGTGCCAAGTACATGGTGTGGTTTTACATCAGCCGCCTAACGTGTTGCATCCCACGATAGCCTCGTGGCCCTTCGAAAGTTGGGGCACAGATATCATTGGGCCAATTGACCCTCCTTTCTCAAAGGGTCACCGCTTCATTTTAGCAGCGACTGATTACTTTTCAAAGTGGGCAGAAGAAGTCCCACTAAGAAATGTAACATCACACCATGTAATGAAATTCTTTCGTGACCATATCGTATATAGATTCGGCGTGCCACGTAGAATCATATCTGATAATGGGTCTGCTTTCAAGTCTACAAAGATCAATAATTTTGCAAATCACCATGGTATTGATTGGAGATATTCAACAATCTATTACCCACGGGCTAATGGATTGGCTGAGGCCTTCAATAAGACTTTGGTTCAAATCATCAAAAAGACCCTCGATGATAATAAACGTCAGTGGAATTAGAGGTTGGTGGAAGCTTTGTGGGCCTACAAGACCACTTATCGAACCCCGACCCAATCCACACCGTTTACACTAGTGTATGGATCCGAGGTTGTACTCCCTCTCGCAGTTCAAATCCCTTCGCTTAGAATTGCAATTCAGAACCAGATTACAACTCAAAATGCACAACTTCGTTTGGAAGAACTCGAAAGCCTTGAAGGACGTCGTCTTCAAGCTCAGCAAAACCTAGAATTGTATAAAGCCAAAATGATTCAAGCTCACGATAAGTTAGTGCGACCTGGAACCTTCCAAGTAGGCGACTTGGTCTTGGTTCTTCGGAGGCCTATCTTAGCGCACCGAAAACTCGGTGGAAAGTTTGAACCAACTTGGGAAGGACCCTTCGTAGTGAAAATAGTCTACAAAGGAGGCTCGTATCAGCTAGTGGATTGTAAGGAAATCATCCAATGCTTCCTGTAAACATGCGTTTCCTTAATAGATACTATGCTTGATGTAGCTCGAATTTTCAATTAATAAAAATTTTCAAATTTCAAATCAAATTGATTCAATTGTTGCAAATCGTTTTAATTTCAATATCTCGTGTCTCTTTTCTTAAACCTAGATGTGAGTTTTCACGTCTTCCTGCCTCGAATTTATTCCTCCTTAGTGGTGGAGTATGCCCCTCGTGGCACCACCCTAAGATTTAAAATCCAGATCTGATCTCTGGTGGGAAGCAATGCTTCCTTCCCATAAGATCTTTAATTTCCTCTTCCTTAAGGACAGATGTGAGTCATCGTGCTTTCTTTCCTTAGGATTAGATCCGTTAGTTATGGAGCATGCCCTCTGTGGCACCACCCTAGCATTTGAGCTAAACGATTAGTGGTGGAGCGTGCCCTTCGTGGCGCCATCCTAATTCGTATCCGTTAGTGGTGGAGCATGCCCTCTGTGGCACCATACTAGCATTTGAGTTAAACGATTAGTGGTGGAGTGTGCCCTTCGTGGCGCCATCCTAATTCGTATCCCTTAGTGGTGGATCATGCCCTCTGTGGCACCACCCTAGCATTTGAGTTAAATGATTAGTGGTGGAGCGTGCCCTTCGTGGCACCATCCTAATTCGTATCGTTTAGTGGTGGAGCATGCCCTCTGTGGCACCACCCTAGCATTTGAGTTAAACGATTAGTGGTGGAGCGTGCGCTTCGTGGCGCCATCCTAATTTGTATCCGTAGTGGTGGAGCATGCCCTCTGTGGTACCACCCTAGCATTTGAGTTAAACGATTAGTGGTGGACGTGCCCTTCGCGGTGCCATCCTAATTCGTATCCATTAGTGGTGGAGCATGCCCTCTGTGGCACCACCCTAGCATTTGAGTTAAACGATTAGTGGTGGAGCGTGCCCTTCATGGCGCCATCCTAATTCGTATCCGTTAGTTGTGGAGCATGCCCTCTGTGGCACCACCCTAGCATTTGAGTTAAACTATTAGTGGTGGAGTGTGCCCTTCGTGGCACCATCCTAATTCGTATCCGTTAGTGGTGGAGCATGCCCTCTGTGGTACCACCCAAACATTTGAGTTAAACGATTAGTGGTGGAGCGTGTCCTTCATGGCGCCATCCTAATTCGTATCCGTTAGTGGTGGAGCATGCCCTTTGTGGCACCACCCTAGCATTTGAGTTAAAAGATTAGTGGTAGAGCATGCCCTCCGTGGCACTACCCAAATAAATTTAAATCTTGATTCCCTAGGGATGAATTTTTCATTCTCTTAGGATTGAAATTCCACACTTGACCTTTAAGCTCGGTCAACGCCAATATGTGCAATAGAATTTCATTCTATTACACATATTGGAGGTCCATTTGTTGACCTCATTTCTGTATGAGGTCACTTGGACTACTCCTGACCCTAAATCAACTTAATTTCTAAATTAATTCAAACTCTAGGATCCTCCTAGAATCTTGACCTTAGGATCTACCTGGATCTTAGATCAATCAAACCAAAATCCAAGGTCCAAAGGTATTGTCCTAAAGGCCTTTTTCATTGAATTGTCAAACACTTAAAAACTCACTCAAATGACCTCCGATTCAGAGTCTGTCAGTTGCATACTGATGGGACATGTCTCTGGAGGTAAACCTCCAAATTTGAGCCCATTCTGAGGTCTCTAACCTCAGAATC
The DNA here is from genome assembly GCF_001605985.2 of Dendrobium catenatum. Classification (NCBI taxonomy): domain Eukaryota; kingdom Viridiplantae; phylum Streptophyta; class Magnoliopsida; order Asparagales; family Orchidaceae; genus Dendrobium; species Dendrobium catenatum. The sequence continues at coordinate 12,102 of NW_021459919.1, forward strand.
TAAATCAAAATCCAAAGGCTATAAAACCTTCAAATATTTACAGCATATGCCACTGGACCTGTCATCTAGAATATTCTGACCTTAGAGCCTTTACCAAGGCCTCTAGTCACTTCTAAACCCTTAATCCTGATATTTTGATCAATAAACTGCATTTTTCTGGATCCATTTCAGCCCCTAGTCATCATGAGTCCAAAATGACCAAAATACCCCTATGGGGTTCAAATAT
>NW_021459920.1:0-11966 GCF_001605985.2 Dendrobium catenatum
GAAGATGTTGAGCACTTTTCCTCACTGAAAGATCTTTGAAAAAGGAAGTGTGGATACACACTCTTCTTAAAATTTTGGAAGGAAAACACTATTGTTCCAAATTTATGTGGGATGATACATCTTTGGATCTTCAAATAAAAATCTCTGTGATATATTTCTAATACTAATGAGTAGTAAATTTCAAAATGAGTCTAATGGGAGATTTTAAATTACTTTCTAGGTTTAGCATCAAGTAACTTGAGGAATGGACATTTCTTAGTCAAACTAAATATATTAAGGACATCCTCAAGGAAATATGAATGGACAATGCTAAACCTGTTAGTTACACCATGAGTCCTCAGTTCAGTTGGATAAGGACCTTAAGGGAAAATCTGTGATCAAAAGAAATTATAGAGGGATTATGGATCTTTGCTTTACTTGACTCTAGCCGCCCAGATATTATTCAGTGTTTGCTTATGTGTAGATTTTCAATCAGATCCAAGAATCACATTTGACAGCAGTGAAAAGGATTTTACGATACTTACTAGGAACTCAAAACATAGGAAATTTGAGTATCCTAAGGTTTAGCTTCTTCATTTGAAATTATTGGTTTTATCAGATTCTGACTTTGCAGGCTGTAGAGTGGATAGGAAAAGCACTTCTGGAACAATGTCAATTCATTGGAAATTCATTAGGTTCTTGTCCAGTAGAAAAACAAAAATTCAATACCCTATCTACTGCAGAAAGCAGAATACATTGTATTAGAAAGTGTGTGCACAAGTACTTTGAGTTAAAAAACAGTGAATGATTAGAAATTAACTATAGCACTATTCCAATTTTATTGTGACAATACTAGTGCTTATTTTCATTTCCAAAAAATCCTATTCAACATCTAGAACCAAACACATTGATATAAGGCATCATTTCATAAGGATCATTTATCCAAGGAGAAATTGAACTCACACATGTTTCAACTGAAAAAACAACTGTAGATATTTTACAAAATCTTAGCCCTGATACCTTCAGTACTTTTAAGAACAAGGCTTTGGGTATATTTATTGAATGCTAAACAAAAAATATCTTATGCAACAATGATTATTTATTTTTTTGTTGTGTTTTGATTTTATGAAATTTTGTATGTTTTGAATTTGAATTGTTTTTGGTCTTGGTTGTTTTATGTTTTCTATGTTTTGGAATTTAGTTTGATTTTCTTAAAATTAAAAATTCAAAATTCAAAAATTGGAGAAATCGTCCGGACGAATTTTGTTTCGTACTGGATGATGTGAGAAAGAACGGGTTGCTGGCGAAATTTTAACCGTTTTGAGAAGCAGTTTTAAATTAGATCATCTGTACGATCGACGATCGTCAGGATGAAATTTTTTTTCCTCAAAACAATGTCAGACGATTGAATGCAGCGGTTGATGGATAAGACTGTTTTAAATATGGATTTCGTCTGTACAAATTTTGGTTCGTTCAGACGAACAGGATGTCATTCATTGTAGGGGACGGTTTTTATTAGAATTAAAACGAATAACTTTCTTGATCGTCTGTACAAAAAATTTTCGTCTGTACGATCGGTCAAGTCAAAAGTCTGTACGAAGGACGCATCGTAAGTTTGTGTTGATACAAAAAATCGTTACATTATAGATGAAATTGGCATCGGTCTGTACAAAATAGTTTCGTCCCAAGAACGAACGATGATTTTCGTCCAGAACAAGTGTTGTTCGCCAGGAGCCCAGGACGAACGTTCGTTTCTTTAATTATGGAAGGCTTTCTAATTAAAACAATCACACTTCAAACTTACTTCAATCCCTTTCTCTACTTCAAAATACGGACAATAGCCTCCTCACAAGGAGACAAAAGGTGTTGCAAAGAAACCCTAACAGGAATGCCTCTTGAAAACTTCCTGTCAAAAAGCAAAAGAGATCCTTTCCTCGTTTTGCCTCGCCAAAATAATCCCTCTCGCATTTTAATTCAAAGCGAGATACACTTTAGTAATGCCACCTTTGCCTCAACCAAACTTTCATTCATACTTTCTCTCGGTCCACTTCTACAACAAGCCAAAACCTTCACTATTTCTTAGCAAAAATGAGTTTTAACTCCGACCCATTCTCGCATAAGTTCCTTTGTCTTCAAACAAAAGTGGAAATTACTAAGCATGACGATTGGAGCCTTTTTGAATTAGAACTGAAGGATTATTTAGAGCCCACACTCTTAATGACAGGAAACCACTTTCAAATGGTTATAAATCAATAGGTAATTAGACAAAATGATCTTACTATCATGTTGCTAGAGTCTCCGTTATGACCAAAAATGCCGATATCATCAGCATATCCTTCGATCTTCAATCATTCCAAGCTGTGATAGGATTAATAATTTACCCCTCTCCTTTTGTCTAACTTTTTATTATAGAATGTCATCCTATTGACGAACCCAACTTATCTTAGATCATATCTATGGGCTTCAGAAGTAGGACATGCAATCAGCAAAGAAAAAGGAACATTTCTTTGGGACACTTATAGCTTACTTACATCTTGGAAAGAAATATAAATAGTGCATTCCGATGAAGAATACGAAAGCCAGTTTACATAATGATGCTTCCTTTAGATAAGCTCTTCAAGGAGGAAAAGAAAAAGAAAAAGCACATGCCAGTGCTTCAGAAGAAGAAAAGAAGGAGTTTTTGCAAAAAAAAACCCTTTTTTTTTCTTGGGCCACCTCAGTCAGATTATCGAATCTGATTGAAAATTTTGATAGACTGAGACTCATGTTGATCAAAGATTTATCAACTTGATGCTCAAACTTATGCAGCAAAACAACAAGACATTGGTAGCATCAGAAATGAAGTACATTGAAATCAATACCAAATGTTAAATGTTGATGGCCTCCTACTTCACCTTTTCGGTGCATTCCTTCCTCCTCCCCTCCAGAACAGTAGAGATGAATTTCTTTGGTTTGTTGTAGCTCGTGTTTATGTTTGTTGTATCATTTTTATGTTAAGGTTTTGTTTTTATGTTTGTTTCTTTTTAAGTTCAGTGGTTTTTTTTCTTATTTGTTTTAATATTATGGAAAGTTAATTCCTTTCATTAATATCAATGCATGTTGTACTTGTTTCAAATTAATTTGTTTTTTGAAATGTTGCGTTATTTTTAGAATTTTATTAGTATTATTTAATCTTCTATGTGCCTTAAATTAGATTGTATTTAAGATTATCTATATTAGAAAATCTAGTCTTCTAAATTTAAAAGTGTGTTTATAACCTTGTTTGTAATTAGAACTTTTAAATTCATGTCTACATTTAACTACATAAAAATTAATATTATTATGCAAATTTAGATGTTTTTTTATTTATGTTATTTCTTTGCTCAAGTAATATTTATGCCACTTAGAAATATTGAAATTTTAGATATTATTTGGAAAAGAATTTGTCTCAATTACTCTTGAAAAATTGTACAAGTCAAAAATCAAAAGGAATGCCCGCAAAGTTCGCAAATATAAAAAAGAGGAACACAAAATTAGGCCCATATTCCAAAAGATTGCCACAAAAAATATGCCCAAAATTTGAAAAAGATGCGCAAAGCGGCCATAGTGGTAATTCTCTCTTTCCAAATTCTTTCAATCTCTTAATTTCAAATTGATCTCTATGTTCATTATATCTACGTTGACTTTGAAATATCAAATTTTTTTTACATCTCTCTTGTAAGATTTTCATATTGGAATATCTAAATTGAATCATGTCTTTGAAAAAATTCTTCTTACTTTACAATCTTTAATCACTTCTTAAATTTTATGAATTTTTTATGATTAACCTAAATGTTTTTAGTTTAAAAATGCATACCTTGGTCAATCACCATTTAGATTTAAATTTTCAAATTGCAATTCAATACAATTACTTACAATTCTCGTCTATTTCTTCTTCAGCTTTTGTTGCTGCTCAAAAAGGGAGAAAAATCATGTGCTTGTATGTTTGTATGTTTGTTTGATTGTTATTGTTTTCTAAGTTTTCTAGTTTGTTTTATTTGAAATTAAAAAAAAACAAAAAAAAATTGTGTTTTATTTTATGGTTCAAAATAGCCTCCTTTATTTCATGGTATTTTCATCAATTTCAGGGGATTTAGGAGATATTGAGATTTGTTTTAAATTGAAAACCATACGAAAAATAACATTTTTCCATCATCAAAAAAGGGGAGATTGTTAAGATAGTTGCATTTGCTATTGCTTTACATTTGCAACTTGATGAAGTTTTGATATTCCAAATATATTGTTCAAATGTGTAGTTTATCTCCTAACATTTTTAGAAGAATTGTATTTGCTCTTGTGGTACTAACATTTCAGGAAAAATGAACTCCGAGACTATTGAAGACTTCAAATTAATATTCAGCATGAGTATACTTTGCTAAAATTTGAAGCTGTGCACTTTTTTAGAAATCAAATTCTAGGAGTGATTGTATTGAGTGAATTAACAACATACACACAAACATAAGGAGATCAGAAAAATTTATACTGATCGTACGGACGAAATATCCGTTCGTACTGGTAATCAGACAGTTATCTCCTATAGAGCACATGGAACGATAGGAACAAATTGCCTCGAAAAATTTTTCTAAGTCCTATTGTCCAGGACGAAAATATTATCGTCTAGGACGATTGTTCACTGGAAAATTTTCGTCCAAACAAAAATAAATTATCATCTGTACGATTGCGTCCTCTGGGAAAATTTCTGTACAGACAAAAATTAATTAATCGCTCCAGGACGATCTGGTCTCTGAAAATTTCGTCCAAACGAAAAATAAATTATCGTCAGTGGTGATTGGTCCCCTGAGCGGAAATTTTGTACAGACAAATTAATAATCGTCCAGACGCATCGGGTTCTTAAGTTTCGTCCAAACGGAAAATAAAATATCGTCGTCTTTTCGATTGGTCTTCTGGAAAATTTTTTCCAGACGAAGTCAAGAATCGTCCAGGATTGATCGGTCTTGTAAAAAATTTCGTTAGGACGAACATATTCTCGTTTTGCCCAAACGATTAACACTTAGAACATTTTATTATCTAGAACTGACCTTGTTAATAATGTTGTACTGACGAACCTATTCGTTACAGGACTTATCTATTCTTTTATACGAAGGACATTCATACACATATTAAAATATCTTAGATCGTTTAAGTAAATCGTCCAGCAATATTCGTCGAAGATTACGGACGATCCACTGGTCGTACGAATTGAATACTTACAGTGTTTGGGCGGTTTTCTTGTCTTTTGTATAAATAGTTCAATTAGAACTTGGCCCACGCCAATCTTTGTTCATTTGATCTTCGTGCCTCTTGAGAGAATAGCCAAGGAGAGAGTGGGAAGAGAGCATCAAGGGAGGATTTCCTACCACTATTATATCTCACTTGGATCTATATATATATAGTCTCTTACTGTGAATGGATGAATTCACCTTTTTCTTGCTCCTTCTAAGATTCTTGTTGAGAAGATAATTGTCTAAGGGAGATCCGGTTTCTCTCCACACTTGGGAGAGGTTTTATATCTATTATCTCGAAAGGTACTCTGTCTCTACACTTGGAGAGTCGTGAACAGCGATGATAGGTTCGTGCTCCTACACTTGAGGAGTGTGTGAACAGCTGAAAGTCTCTGCCGTACACTTGGAGAGTGTGAACAGCCGAAAGGTTCTCTGCCTACACTTGGAGAGTGTGAACAGTTTGGATGCCTACGACTTGTGAGAGGTAAGACCAGCCGAAGGTTCTCTGCCACCACTAGGAGAGTGTACAAGGACGACATTCTCGGCCAACACTGGAAGTGGTGAAAAGGACGGACAGTTTCTCTGCAAACACTGAGATTGTGTAAAAGGACGGACGGTTCTCTGCCGCCACCGGGGTTGTAGTTGGTGAAAAAGGAGGTGTGTTGTAAAACCTGTCTCCGCTTGCTGTGGGTGCAAAAGGAGAGTCACTTTGTATAGGTGCGTGAATACTCAGAGGAGTGCCTCTTATATATTCTGTTTTAGACTCTGAACCACTATATATTTCATTTACTATATCTATCTCGCACTTTAAGTTTTAGTTTAAAAACTCGTGGTGTATATATATATATCTTTATATATATATAAAAAAAATATATTTTATTCCCGGTTCAATAATTTAAAAAAAAGGGACTTAAATTTTTATATTTAACTTATCTCTATATCTTATCTTCTTCCTTCTCTTGTACCTTGGACATTCACTTAGCTTAACACCTAATAGCTAGAATCCAACACCTACAATGTAGATGTTGTTAGCTATCGTGCTACTATATCTATATTTATCTATTCGCTCCACCCACTATCTCCTATCTCTCTATCTCTTGTGACAACATCTCAGCCATGTCTCTAAATAGCAATCCGAGTTTTCTTGCTCTTCATCTCTATATATATATATCTATCATTCGTAAGATGGGATGTGAGCACATCAACTCCCAAAGATCAACCGTATAGACAGTAGCTAACCAAAGCTTCTCCCTTCCGCATCAAATTCAAAGAGCTTCGCTCCAAACATAACTCTCCACTCTATTTGACACTTAGTTTATGGTGGCTGCTAAGCTATACAACTTGATAAGACACCTCTAATAAATTAGTAGTCTGGTCTCAGCTCTCAAACCTCTCCACTATCTCTGCTCCACATAAAATCAATTTCTACAGCTCGACTCTCTAGAATTTGATTTCCATCTCTTATATCTCTCTTACAGTGATTCCAAACTCCTTTTCTCCTTAACTGATTATTTATATATTTTGTATGATTGTAAGGACCATGAAAAACATTTTGAACATTCATTGAGCTCTTCTATTTCTTCCTTTCTCTATGTCTTAGCAACTTGACATTATTAAATCTCAGTCGACTCTCATGTTTGATATATATATATATTTCGAACAAACTTGAATGGATGGTAGCTTTGTGACAGACATCACAAGCTGGTTATATGAATACAGGTTCGAAGATGTTATATCAAGTGGAAGCCATAACTAGTTTAATTGTTTCTCTAAGAAAACACAACAACATGCATACTTGCTATATTATATTATTATAAGGCGTATAAAGTTAAACAAAAAAAAGTTTTTAAATATATATATCGTATAAAGTCAATTTTTCCTCTATAAAAACTTCATCTTTTCCGAATTATATTACTAAATAGAACATAAAATATATCTATCTATATAATATATATCTACATAGTTATCTATATAAAAGGAGTTGAAAGAAGACATAAAACGCTTTATATGGAAAAAGACAAAAAAAAAATTCAGAATTTGTTTTAATTTAGCGTTTTAAAATCTTTTCATTATTAGTTGGATTGCAATTTTTTAAAAATTAATTAAATATAAAATTAAATTATATTATATTCTTTAAATTTAAAGCAAGACAGCTTGTCAATTATAAACCCAAAAAACAAGCAACATCTAAATATATATATATTATATTAAATTCTTCACCATCAAATATCATATATTCTATATACCAAAAATATAAATCTCAACTAATCATTATATATCTCTATATATATATTCTTGTAAAAATTGTAATTTAGCAGAGAAGAAGCTTGATTGGGAAAAGAATTAAGAAGCGGCGTGATACGCCTGTAATAATTGGCAACCATGATAGAAAGCGCGCAAAATATGTGCATTCTTAGAATGCGTGTGATGCATGGCTTTTTGCTTTCAGAATGCCGGTATAGCTTAGTGCATTTTTCTAATTTCCGAAGATTGCGCTCTCTATATTTTGGCGATATTCCAGCCATATACGATTTATTCATTCACGTGAAATGCAGCGGAAAATATTGCCTCAAATTCGAGCATATCTATCTAACTGGAATCTTTATATATTTGAATGAGTAAGAAGTTTTATTTTGTGTATTGGTAGCCGTTTCCCCACCCAAATATTACGTTTAGGTTTTGAGGTGGAATGATAAATTGTGGGATTTAGAAGTTAGTTTATAAGTTTAAGAATGTAAAATAATATAAACAAATATTAAAACCAATTTTTTGTTATATATTAAAAAAGTGAGTAGATTTGTAATGAATTATATAGTATTGTATCTGATTAAAAAGAAAATTTTTATATATATTAATGTAGTCAAACATGTTAATTGCTGGTAATAAATTATATTTTAAAAGTCTATATAATAATTTAAACTAAAAAATAAATTTTATGAAAAAATGCAATATATAAAATAAATTTAATTATTACGAAAAGTATGAGAATTTTTAAAAGAGAATAAAATAATAACTTAATGTATATTTTGCGATTAAAGCTGAGCATATTCTCTACTCTTTTTTGAAGTTGTTATTTCAGATGTGCTAGTACTTAGCAAAAATTAACTAATGACCTCGGGTAGTAAGCAAAAAAACTTAAAATTAGAATAGAAATGGTTATGCGGAAAGTAATCAACACAAGTCATGCTAATACATACGGTTAATGATTGAAAGCAACAATAAAAAAAACTATTATTACATGTGGCTCTTTTATATCATATTCTCATACGCGCTTGGTTGTTAAAGTTGGACAGCACATAAGAATTTTCTGGTGAACTGCTTTTGATAGTGACAATTCTTTTTATATTTAAGAACTCCTTCTTTTTGACCATCTATATAATTATTCAGCGCATGATATTTTTTCTGATATAAAAAGCATCGTGAATGCATCTTGATAAGTATGTCACCTTTTATAAAGAATACAATGTTGCACATCAGTTTTTGGATTCTCAACATTGACCACAACAGAACCATCTTTTTTCCGTGTCATTTCACCAATTCTTGTCCTAAGAATATTTATGGGAGCAAAATGACCATTATGATCCCTAAACCTTTGTTGTATAAATTTCAAGCCCATATCAGTAATTGTTTCTCCATCCACATACATGGGATAATGACTTTTAATAACTTCATGATACGTATCCCATAAACTATTATCTTCATACCAAGACCATTCATGTAAACAACATCGAAAAATTTCATTTGATCTTGATTTCTCCTCCAAGTATTCATCCATGGGATACGACATAGATTATGTCAATCGAATAGTACCATCATAGATCAACTTCTTTCTTGGAATAATATGTAGGAAATCCCTTGATGGTAAGCGCTTTATTGATAAGGTCCTTGATAATGATGACATTATGTTCTGAATATTTAGCAAATGCAATATGAGTTATCATTATGAAAATAATAATACATAAAATTAAAAAAAATGATTTGAGAAGTAGAGTCACATTAATAAAACAAATTTGAAGTTGAGTAACAATTAGAAACAAAAATATTAAGCATCAACATTACAAGAGGAAGTACATTTTAAATTTATAACGAAAGAACAACATAAAGTACATTTTTGAAGTTACTGATTCATATTATTAAGTAGATATCGTAGACGATTTTAGATCTGTGTTTGTGTAGGACAACACTTGAAGTCGATCTGAAATTGTTATTGTATTTGCTGTCAATCTTCTGCATTAAGAAATTCCTTTGCTTTAGCATGTTTAGAACTTCGCAACAACTGTTTATAAGAATCTAGCATGTGCTTATCATGGTCAGGCGTCCAGTAAGAGTATGAAATACAATTTTCTATATCCATCATGGACCTTCCCAAACCTGGTTCAATGTCACTGTTTTTAGCACGACAAAGTTCTAGAATTCGACCTTTCAGGAAATCTTTTGCCACAAGGTGGTGCTTAAAATCGGTAAAGCCTTCATGTATATATTTCCAGCCTAACTCTCGACGTGCAGCGTTACCTCTATATTCCTTCTCTTTCATCGTATCATCGTGTAAGTGCCACAGTAAGAAATCTTCATCTTCATCCCAAGTATGTATAACACACCTGAATAGTTCATTTGATGATACCCTGGATTCAAGGTCCTCATCAATAGGATAAGATAAGCTTTCACGCACCTGGATGGTACCCTCTGTAATCCATTGTTTGCTTTTGACATTGCTGCTAGCATCCAAACTTTCATTTCTTGTTACTTTTGCTTCTAGGAGATCATTTGTAGTATAAGTCAAACTTTTATATAAACAGGTACTTCCTTCTTCTATCAGTTGCTGTGTCGGTGCACCCCTCATTGTTTCATTGATCGAATAGTACATTTTATAGTTATGAAGTTGCTCTTCCTTAACAAGCGTTGTCCTATATTGCATGGAGTAAAAAATGAGGTGAAATTACTTAAGAAAATGTGGACCCTATTATAAGAGCTAAGGTTTACAAATACATATTGGAAAATGAGTTCTAGTAAAAATGACTTAGTGAAATAAAAAGTAATAGATGTCAAAAAAAATTTTTAACTTTATTAATAACCATAAATAAGAGTACATAAAATAGTAGATATTAAATTACGGGTAAAGTTTAACCTTAGTTGTCACCAAACATTCACATTTATACTCACACACAAATGAAGAAGGCAACATAAATAAGAGAAAATATTATTACAGATTATCTATCGATGACGCTGGAGAGCCCTACTACCAGGAGTATACCTATCTAGGGCCCTTCTTCTTCGTCATTGTAGCTGTTGCTCTTCCTCAATAAAATCCTCTTCTTGTTCTTGAAATTCTGGGTGACATTGTGTCGCAACAGGGTACTGTTGTGATGTTTCTCCTCCTATTAATAGTATATCTTGCTGTGTGGGGGAGGATGGTAACCCTACATTTGACATCCACTCTGGGACTATAACTGGAAAAAATGATTGCGTTGTGGGATGCTGAGATGATGTACCATAATATATTTCATGTACAGCACTTTCTTGCATAGGAAATGTGCTCCAATGTTGTGTTGATGGCCCTGCCCTAGTCATGTCATATGAGGATGACAGAATATGCATTGAATGTCTAGGTGTTTCCCGCTCCGTATTTTGGCGGCGGCGACTTCTCATGGATCTAGAAGGAGCATCAGAGGTTGATCGTCTTGCTCCTTCAATCCTAGCTTGACTCGGTTCTTCTATTGTGGTGTCAAAAGTTGTATAGTCGATATAAACTTAACGTTGCACTCTAAAAAAGATAATTCAACTACCTGGTCAACTGCTAATTGTAATGAACTTGCATTTTGTCCTTGACCTCCAACCAATGGCTCTAGAATAACAGTTGAACGTATGTAGTAATCAGCCTACAAGATGCGATATGTTTGTTAAATTATCCTCTTTAAAGAAAATGTTAAAAATTATTATTAAATAAACTTACATACCACTAATCGTTCTCCTGGAGATCGAGAGAAGAAAGTATCTGGTGGATCCGTCTGTGGCTGCAATAGATAAATCGATGCCCATGATCTATACCACCATAGGTAAGTGCCTAACTCCCGATTATCTGTGCTTTCTGGTGGAGTTATTGATACAACATATGCTCACCTTTCTTCCCATATCTCAAGGTAATCCCGATACTGAATAGTCCAATCAAAATCTGCTCTACCTCTTCCATCAATCCTTCTAAAATTTGGTTCCATCGGTGGAATATCAGTTAATTGTACTCCCCCAAATTGCCTCATAACACGGTCAGGTAGATGCCACTCGGTATGCTTCTAGCTAATAAGAGGAACTCAAGCTCGCCATATGTCTCTCCCATCCAAACATTGGCTAGGCAAAGCTACAAGGATCTCATCCGTGTAAGGAGTCATGGCCACCTAGTATCAAATAAGTTAAAGATAATAAATTATTCTTGATATTTAAAAAATATATGTGGGAGGTAGTGTAAAAATTCTTTTTACCTGACTAAGACGTAAACCGTCAAATTCGTCACGATATGTCATCGTGTTTCTGGATGGTAGCTCTCGTTTCCGATCTTCAGCCCATTTATATTTAACATAACATATAATTGAAAACAATCATATAATTGTAATTAATTATACTAAATTGAAATGCATACCTGCAAGCCAATGGTCTTCCACCGAAATCGTGTAGTTGTGGTACACGTAGTGTGGGTCACCCAATATATAATCGCTCCCAAGACCAAACTTGTAGTAATGCCACACATCTAGCAAT
>NW_021459921.1:0-643 GCF_001605985.2 Dendrobium catenatum
CAAACATCGGGGTGGTTCTTCAGGAAGTACCATGCCAAATGAGTGTTAAACTTAAAATCAAGTTCAAAATCATTTAAATTTAGAATCAAATTTGAATTTCAAAATTCAAAAATCAAATCAAATCTCCAAATTCAAAATCAAACCTCAAGTTCAAAGATCCTTCAAAATCAAATCAAGTTTCAAATTCAAATTCACTAAATCAAATTTCAAATTTAAACATCCTTAAACTCAAAATCAAATCAACTCAAATCCATAAGTCATTCAAATCTCAAATTTCAAAGTTCAAACTCGATCCTCTATGTAAAGTAAGCTTCCTTTACATACGATCAATTTAGACCTGATCCTCTATATGGAGCAAGTTTCCTCAATATATGATCATCCAAACCTGATCCTCTATATGTAGCAAGTTTCCTCCATATAAGATCATTCCAGACTCGATCCTCTGTGTAGAGCAAGTTTCCTCTACCAATGATCATTCCAGACCCGATCTTCCATGAGAAGCAATGGTTCCTTCTCATAAGATCTTTGAGTTTCTCTTTCTTAAGGAAAGATGTGAGTCATCGTGCTTTCTATCCTTAGGTTTAGATCTACTAGTGGTGGAGCACCCCCTCTATGGCACCATCCTAGTTTCAAATTCTAGATT
>NW_021459922.1:0-472 GCF_001605985.2 Dendrobium catenatum
CAAACTGCTCTGTTTTCTACCCGTGGAAGATCTCGTGGTAGATTCTCCTTCAACCGTGGACGCGGCAGAACATATTCAAACAATACTAACAGAGCTACTCCTCGCTCACCTAGATTTGAGGGAGAATGCCAAATCTGTGGGAAGCGAGGCCATTCTGCTGTGAATTGCTGGCACAGAGGAAACGTCAGTTACACACCTCCTCCGTCCTCTGCTTCGTATGTTGCATTAGTCGCTGAATCTGAACCATCTCCCTGGTATTTGGATAGTGTAGCTTCTGCTCATCTCACACCCGATGCTCTTCCGCTTCAGCAACAACAATCTTATTCAGGTAGAGATCAAGTATTCGTAGGCAATGGTCACTCTCTACCCATCCAAAATGTCGGTAATGGTCTGTTACCGACACCCACTCGTAAGCTTCTTCTCAATGATCTCTTTCATGTTCCCAAACTTACTCATAGACTTATCTCTATAT
>NW_021459923.1:0-448 GCF_001605985.2 Dendrobium catenatum
ATATGACACTTTGAAGTATCTCCTTCAATTTCTTCTTCTAGAAAAGATCAGAGCCATTTTCACCATCAAGCCTTTACTTAATTGGCATCATTATTGTGATGCTAGATTGTTACTATTGGCACACCACCTAACCCCCTCAGTTGGGTTGTTCGCTATCAACCCATGTCAACATGGATGCTTACTTCCTTCAGTAGAGTATAACCTAACCACCATCATTATTGGCCCTTCACCCAACTGCTAGTTTTGGCTTGTTATCTCTCGACCTCCATCAGCCCCTTTACTTCCTAACTACCATCATTAGCCCATTGCTTAACTGCCACTATTGATACACTTGTAGTTGCCTACATCAGAAGACTGGCCTTTACCAAATATTGATAGTCTTTAGAATCCTTCAAGATAGTCTTCACCCATGTTATAGAGGAAGATTATAACCTACACATAGGGCTGT
>NW_021459924.1:0-455 GCF_001605985.2 Dendrobium catenatum
GAGGAATGTTTTGGTGACAAAGGACCTGACTACTCTAACTAACTATTAGGGAAAGAAATTTGACTTCTCTACCATAGTGGATTGTTGAAATGGATTTGGGCTTCTCTGCCTCACCAAGAGGGTGAAGGGGATTCAGGTTCTATGCCTCATTAGGACGGCGAATAAAGCTTTTGACCTCTCTGTTGTACTATGGAAGGGTGAAAGTGATTTTGTAATGGCTTATCTACCTTTTTATAGGAGCTAAAGGATAGTCACTAAGGGATTCTTACAATACTCAGAGAGGAGGACTACGAGGAATGGATATAGGCAAGATTTGATCGAACTATTATAAAATTTATGGTGTACTCGGTTCTTTTTATTTATCAATTTTTGGCATATTTTAATTTCCTACATATTATCTTCTTACAAATTTGGATAGAAAACATTGTGATTATTTTGGATTTAACTTTTGTGAA
>NW_021459925.1:0-217 GCF_001605985.2 Dendrobium catenatum
TTAACAAATGGCCAACTATGGTTAAATGTGATGCTTTTGAGGGTTTAAATATAATCCATTTGTTAACTAATGATGGACAATGGAACTACAACCTGCTCAAGGAGGTCTTTCATCCAGATTTCATCTCCACGATCAACAATATCCAGATTTCGCCTGGATTGGAGGATCGGAGAGAGCTGTTGTCTTTGCTGTCGGGTAAGACAATTTCAGCCTTGTC
>NW_021459926.1:0-370 GCF_001605985.2 Dendrobium catenatum
GTAGAAGACTTTACAGCGGTAGAGGATGAAAGTTTTACTTTGCTTTGCATAAAATCTAATGCTTTGTTTGGGACAACTTATTTTCTACTTTATAAAGTAATTTTTTAATACAAAATTTCTAAACCAAGAAATCTTTGTACTAAAAACCTGCTTTAGAAAGCAGAAAGAAAGCTATCTCAAACAAAACGTAAAGGAATTCACAAGTAGCGTGGAGTTTTTATGTATAAAATAAAATAAGACAAAATTATAAGATTTCACCTAGCTAAATGAATCGAGGTTTGCTCGTCCCATTAGTTTAAGAATATGAGAATAGAAATTACAAACTATTATTTTGATCTATAATGAGAGAATTGGGAATTGTGAGAGGAGT
>NW_021459927.1:0-394 GCF_001605985.2 Dendrobium catenatum
GACTCCGATTTTGACGAGCTTATACTCGAATCGAACGACTCGACGAGACGAATCCAACGAGCCCAAGATCACTGAATTCCAACATCACTAAGGTATTCAAATGACCAAAAAACGGTGCACGATCGTAGGATTCAATATCAGCCGTGCATTCAACCACTCCCTATTCGCCCCTGATCTCACGCCTATTTACGGGCCATGCCACTCCAGAAAATCGATAAATAGAGCCCTCATTCTTCACAAGAGAGGGAAGCAAGAGAGAGAAGAAGAGAAGAGAAGGAAGAAGCTCCTCCTCGATGGCTGTCGAACCACTGTCGGACCACCGCAGAAGTCCCGCCGGACCACCGCAGGAACCTCGCTGGACCACCACCAAAGCCTCGCCGGAGTTTCATTGCAC
>NW_021459928.1:0-318 GCF_001605985.2 Dendrobium catenatum
TATAGGGCTTAACATCCCTAACAAACTTTCATATTAGAGTTAGTTTTAGCACACTTACTTCCTCATAGGATCGGCACTCTTCTCATGCACTTTATTACATGATCAACATCTGCACTTGCATAGTTGGGAGCATAGAGAAACCAAGCAGACTATAATAAGCCAAGCAGACTACAATAAACTTCTCCCCATTTTGACATCACTAAAAAGATGAGTAACAAATAAAACATAGAAAAACAATAACACAGTGATAAGTAAAAAAGCAGGATCCTTATCAAGTCGTTGTGGAGATGGATGAAAGTATTGGTGGATGGACATGAA
>NW_021459929.1:0-262 GCF_001605985.2 Dendrobium catenatum
CTACTACCTGAGGTCCCTCATTAGCAATAATGAGGTGTGTTTTGTGGGGTTGACAGAAACTATGATTGTGGATATCAATAGATCGGATGTTGACAGGTTAATTGGGAAGAACTGGGACTTCTTTCACTCCCCGGCTAACGGCCGGTCGGGCGGCCTGCTTGCGTTGTGCAAACGGAATGATGTTCGGTTTGACGTTTGTTGGACCTCGGATCAGGTGTTGTCTGGTTGGCTGGTTTTTCCTGATCTGCAGAAGTGGCTGGTT
>NW_021459930.1:0-224 GCF_001605985.2 Dendrobium catenatum
CCAATGGCTTGTTAATTAAGATCTTTTTCTTGTCTTGCTACATTAATTTATTTTATGTAAAATAGCCAAAGTTCTTAGATATCATTCAAGCTTTTTGAAATCTTGCCATTGCATTTATCACATGTTTCTTTTTGATTTTGTGTTGTGGATTGTTCTTCCCTATGTTAGAGAGAGAGCCCCTATTCTCTAATATTTGGAGGATATACTCACAACTAAGTTTTTTT
>NW_021459931.1:0-310 GCF_001605985.2 Dendrobium catenatum
TATTTTTTGGGACATGCTAACTTCTTATCTGGAAGAATTGGAAGTAAAAGTTGAAGCAATGGCTCTCATCTAGAAGAAAAATTTTATTGTCATTGCACCAATAGCTACAATTTGAACTCATTAATTTGATGAGATAAAAAAAGGAAAACTACCCTTAATGCACAACAATTTCTATAATGCATTACTACTCATGATTCTTGCTTTAGAAGAGTTAAATTAAAATGAGAAGATTAAAGTTTTGTTTGTGACGGCTTTCTTACTGCTTCTTAAACCCGCTTTTTAGTATAAAAATTAAAATTTTTATAATAAA
>NW_021459932.1:0-250 GCF_001605985.2 Dendrobium catenatum
CTCTTCCCAATCAAGCTGAATTCTCCCTGGACTACTTTCTATCAGATTTCTCTCAGATTTTTATTCAAAAATCTGAAGTCATATTTCAGATTTTTGAAAGGGTTGTTTTGTTCTTCCCCCAATTGCAAGAGAAACAAGCTCCCGTTCTACATCAACTATATTATTTCAAGATAAATTTTTATTACTGAAAACTACGAAGGCCTGAGCATTAATACGCAAAGAACATTAGGTTTATTTTAGATGACAACTG
>NW_021459933.1:0-406 GCF_001605985.2 Dendrobium catenatum
AATCTATAATGAGATGTGCAAAGAAGCACATAAAAAATTAATAATTTGTAGTTTCTGTTGCAACATTAGAAAATACGTTTAATCCATTTCAAACGATAATTTAAAAATCATCAATATCCAAGATATCATAAGAAATCAGAGAAATGGCACAGCAGTATCCAAATTTGGAAGGGAGTGACAAATGTTCACAAGTTCTTTAACATTAAAATACTATCACAAAACGAGTCAAAATGGCACAGCATAATCTATTTCCAATTTTCGTTACATAATGCCGCTGAAATCAGAAAAAAGGTATTTGTTGGAGAGAAAGAAATGGATGGATATAGATGCCATATATCTCTCAACAATATTCATATCATCATCATCCCATCCATCTTCTCTTCCATATATCTCTTCTTCTATAATC
>NW_021459934.1:0-252 GCF_001605985.2 Dendrobium catenatum
TACTTGATATTCATTAGGCTTTAATTGAGGAGGCACACATAGAGCTTAGGACATTTTTCTAATTTGTCGACTGTTATTTTCATTTGTATTTTTGGCCTTCTACATTGTAATATGGGAATTCACTGTAGTTGTAGTTTGTGTATTTATTTTGTTATTTGATTATAATGTTTTGCTTAAAAAAAGTAGTGGGTTAAGATTGGAAAAAAATCTTGTGTATCAGAAGCAACTTGAAATAACCTGAAACACATTCCT
>NW_021459935.1:0-260 GCF_001605985.2 Dendrobium catenatum
TTTGAAAGGTAAGTCATGTGATCTTTGAAAAGTGATATGTATATGATATGTTCAAAAAGTGGCTGTTGTATGTGTTAAAAAGTTGAAATTGTGTATGTTTTGAAAGGTTAAAGGTGTATATAAAAAGTAAGGTATAAGTGTGTGATTTTGAAAAGTAAGGTGTAAGTGTATGTTAGAAAGGTATTGTATTGAAATATGCAAAAGTAAATTGTTTAATTTTGTAGTAAGTGTATATTTTCGAAATTGGAACTTGTATGTTT
>NW_021459936.1:0-427 GCF_001605985.2 Dendrobium catenatum
GGAATCCCTCTCTAACCACGTTCTCCCTCTCTATAAAATCTTACTGAAAAAGGATGAGATTAACACCTAAAACGGGCTCCAAAAATCACTGATTTTAAAAGTAGCCATTAATGTTCGTACGGTACGATTCAACATCGTATAATACGATCTTCATAAACAGACTTCGTCCTGGTACGAAGATGTACGAACAGTTAAAAAACAATTCATACTGTACGATATAATATTGTAGGGTACGATCCACAAAATACTATTCGTACAGGACGATGGTCTGAACGACCAGATGTCGTCTCTGTTCATCGTATGGTACGATCACTTTCGTACAGTACGATGAGACAAAAACTAAGATATCATCCAGGATGATATCAGGGACAATCAAACTTCGTCTCTGTTCATCATATAGTACGATCCGGTTCGTACAGTACGATGT
>NW_021459937.1:0-627 GCF_001605985.2 Dendrobium catenatum
CTTGTAGTGATGTGGTATACCTTGCCTCGGATATCAATATCACTACTTTGAGAACTTTGAGCTTCTAGTAGAAGATCAGTTCTCCTACTCCCTTTTGTGACCCATCTTACCATTCATACACTAAGCTCAGTCGCCTGATTGGTCTTATGAATGAGTTAAGGTCACTTTCACTTCCCATAGGGTCCCACTAGTCTATGTGGGTATTACCACTGTGAGGTTTTACCTACTCAGTGTCGTTGCCCTTAGTAGAGATGGTACTTCCTCACTACTTTGACTTTTTTTTCTCCTACCTGGTGTTACAAAGCATCATGCCATAGATGCTGCCATCACCTTTTCCTTGAGCTTTGATTCTCTAGTAGAGAGTCAGCAATTTCAGATACTTTTACCGCTTGTTTTCCCATTGAGATCCGACTCCTAGCTGCCGGAGAGGTCCTTTGGATATTTTGATCTTGTTTCTACCTCTTACAGGGTCCCCATCAGTTAGTATGGGTTCGCTACTATAGGCTCTTTGAGGATTGGTTTTACCAGGCTTAGTCTTGCCTTCTGTAGTTGAGGTGCCCCCTCGCTACTCGGTTCTTTTTACTCCTTCAGAATGAGATTACCCCTTTGCGTCCTCCACTGAGGGTG
>NW_021459938.1:0-206 GCF_001605985.2 Dendrobium catenatum
ATGTGGTTAAAGTTTGACATGCTCCTTATTCTTCTTGAAGATAGATAACTTAGAATCATCCTTGACTTTTTTCTTGGACCCTATCCTCTGTCTTACTCTATAGATACATTGAATATTAGGTTTGGCATTGACTTGATATTGAATTTATTTATTTATTTTTATATATTTTTATTACCTATGATTTATCTTTCAATTTGAATTCCAAA
>NW_021459939.1:0-258 GCF_001605985.2 Dendrobium catenatum
GCACTCAAAGCAGATTGTATCAGATGAAACTTTATTAAACTTTGAGCTTTTACTTTTATTCCAGCCATTCTGATGACGCTTTTATTTTCTTTTTAAGAAGTTCTTGAACTGTCGGGTCATCAGTGCTATACCATCTTCTTCCTCCCCTGCAGAGCTATCACTTTCTGAGTTGTTTGCTTTTAATGCCACCGTTTGCTCCTTTTTCTTTTCACCTGCATCATTTTGTCTCTGACTCACTCCTTGCTCGTATGCAATGAG
>NW_021459940.1:0-471 GCF_001605985.2 Dendrobium catenatum
CAACTCTTGTCCAACTCTATTATGCAAAGGGGTCAGAATCTTGGTATACAAATTTCATCTAGAGGTCCACTAGTAACTCATCTCCTTTATGCAGACGATGTGCTGATTTTTTCTCATGCATCCGTGGACTTAGCAAAGAATTTGAAGAATATTGTGGAAGAATTTTGTAGGTGGACTGGTCAAAGAGTGAATGTAAGCAAATCTCAAATTATGTTCAGCAAGGTTGTTAGGTACTCTATGAAGAAAAAGATTGCTAAAGCTCTTGGCTTTAAAGTTGTCAAAGAAATTAAGTATCTGGGAGTGAAGATGACTTTGAAGAAAATTAAAATGGTTGATTTTAGAGATGTTTTAAGCAATGCAATGGACAAACTCAATGCTTGGAGTAAGAAGTCCCTTTCTTTAGGAGGTAAGTTGATTCTTATAGATAGTTCTTAGCTATCTATGCCTACCTTTTTAATAACTCATTCTATG
>NW_021459941.1:0-10945 GCF_001605985.2 Dendrobium catenatum
GTATTGGGGAGCATATTTCCCATAGCTTGAGTCTGAAGTTTGAATGGGTGTAAAAGGCCAGATCCAACACGCCCAAATATGACCTGATCACTGGCAGTTCTGTCTACTCAACACGCCATAAGAAAGGCCGTAGTAGAGGGACCCCGTTTCAGCAATTAGACGACAAAGGACTACTAAATCCTAGCTCTCATAATTTGATGAACTCAAGTGACTCGGATTAAAGGTCTTCTCAAGTGGTTAAGGATTAAGATACTATCCATATTTGGTGCTGTCAACTAAATTTAAGAACCTACAAATCTTTTATCAAGTCCGCCACACAAAGCATAGACAGAATGAGTCAAATTTTTTGGAATTTGAGCTAAATCTAATGGTTGCTGATTTTAATTAGTGGCTGAAGCAACATTGCTCACAACTATCCTCAAAGGCTGGGGGCATTTTAAATATTTATTTGGGTCGACATCGTGCTACGTGCTGAGATCTCCAAATAAATATTTAAAATCCCCAGTAATACCAACAGTATAAGTTCAAAACTTAAGCTCGGAGTACAGCTCTAGCGCACGACTCAGTACAGCTCAGAGTACAAAATAAAAGAAGAAGAAAAAGAAACACAAAAAAAGAGAAAAAAAAGGGAGAGAAATCCTCCATATATGTATAATGATCATCATGAAGTACAAGTACATGGAGACTCAAGTCACTACAAAAAGTACAGACCAAAACAACAACGAACGAGAACGTGTCAGAAAAGGCGAGCCCGTAACTTCTCCAGCCTGTCAGTAACCGTAGCCAAGGTCTGAAACTCTGACTGGGCAACCTGTAACTGCTCCACGGCACGTGCTAGTGAAGCGTCTGCATCCAGCATCTCCTGCTGCAAAGCTCTCTGACGCTGCTCCTCCCTCCTAATGAGACGATCCCCTCGTCTACGTCTGTCCTGTATGTGAAGCCTCTGAGACATCGCCTGCGTGATATCCCTCCACATGTTCAACATACGGGTTGTCACCCCGTCTTCCTCCCTAGTCATGTAAGAAGTGCTCCGACGGTGTCTCCTCAGGATCTCTACACTACGGTCATGTAGGTCTTGGGCACCATCAGCCATCGCTCTGCAGCTGACAACCATCCCCTCTATCTCTGGAAGTGTAACTGTAGACCCGATGATCGAGAGTGAGCTTAGTTGCCAAATGCAGGACTCTGCCTCGCGGCACACCGCCTCCCAAAAAAGTAGCTCAGTGGTGCTCACCCCATACTTGGCGAGTAGGCCAAGGAGCTGGTTGGCAGTAGAAGAAAAGTCACGCCAAGTCTCTGGAGACCTGGGGTCAACACTGAAAACTAACGTCCTCAAAGGCAGCACCAAATCACTACACATTCTAGTGCTCATGGAGGTCGGAGGTAAAGGAACTAGGCAGTCTATCTCTGAAGTATAATCATATCACGCAGGAACTGCACAAAAGATGAGAAATAATTAATATGGAGAAAATATTATAATAATGCATTTAAAATAAATTGACTTATAATAAATACGTACCCGCGGAGGGACCTGCAGAGTCGGCTGGGTAACTGACTGAAGCTGAAGAAGGACCCGCAAGGTCAGGTGGGTAGCTGGTTGGTGCAGAAGAAGGTCCTACAAGGCAGTCGAGTAGCTGACAGGGACAAGCCTAACGGTGGCAGTGTGTGTGGAGGCTCTCCAAAGAACTCTGAAAGCAGAGTGGCGCCGGTACCAGAAGACTCGCCAGGCCAGAACGACCCATAGGGGTCTACTGGGAAAGAGAAGTCGGCAGAAGGGTCTAGTGTACTGTATCCTGTAAAGTCTGACCTTCTGGGCTCCTGTGTACTCTCCCCAAGGTCCCTAGGAGAGGGGCGAGCATCTACAGACCTCCTGGAAGAGGTAACAAGCTGAGAGCTAGCCCGGCGGCGAGAAGACTCTGCTTGAGGTGGCGCAGGTGCCACATCTGGAACTCTGGTTGGAGAAGGAACAACGTCTGTAGAAGTGGCATGAGCCTCAGTGTGTGTCCCTGCACCAAGGAAATATATATCAAATGACCAAATATCTATCAAACTAAACGCTGACAAGAAGAAAAAAGGAGAAGGGATAGGGAAGTACCTCTATCACCAGCAGCCTCTGGAAGACTCCGACGGGACCTACGTCCCCTCGACGATCCAAGCTCCCGTACCCAACGCTCGTACCGCCTGGCGCCGTGCTCCAAAGCAGGTCCGAAAGACAACCGTACCCACGACAGTCGGGTGTAACTGACTCCTGTCTGAGCAGACGGTTGGGCTAAAAGAAAACTGGAACCTGTCCCCAGCCTCAGTAAGTGCGCCCAAGTCACAGCGGCAACGTAAAAATGAGTCTCTGACGGAACAGTCCCCATGTGTAGTACATCTGTGACTCCTGGGAGGAGTACTCGCCCGTCGTAAGCCGTAGCCTGTGAAAAACCAAACTGCCTGGCCACCCTATTGGGCTGGTAGCCCTCTAACGTCACAAAGCCACCCCAACGGTGGCACAACCATTCTGGACGCATGCTGATGAAGTACTCAGCAACCGCCAAACTCTGACTACGGAGCAAAAGTGTACGTCTACCTTTGTGATCAACTCTGTCAACTAGAACTATACCCCTCTGGTGGGGTGGCAAGCTAACTGTGTCCGGCTGGTGTACCAAGGCAAATCTGTCTGAGACCGACTGTGGAGCAAAAACGAACAACCTAATCCTCTCCAACTCAAAAGTAGAAGACGCCTGAAAGAGCTGTAAAACAGTAGGGAACCCTCTCTGCAGAAAGTAGATCGGAGTCTCTAAACAGGAAAAGGCTCCCTGGACGTACAAGTGAATCCAGGCATACAAGTACTGCCATGGCAAAGCCGAATCACGTACATCCAAAGAGACAGACTCAGACGTAGTCCGTAAAACTATGTATACTCTGGCAAGGATGGTAGGAGCAAGAGCAAGCCTCTGTCGCTCCGACAACTGACTAGCTGCTAGAAGGATGCTGCACTTCAAAGACCTCGTCCTGAGCAGAAGTACAAAGGTGCTGAGCCAAAGCGCTAAAAACCCTGCTAGCAGTAAGTCCTCGTCAACACCCGGTAAAGCTGGAGAAACAAGACTAGTGGAAGGAAAAGGCTCAGCAGTGTCCTCTGTCAACAAAGTGCCGCGTAGTAACCTAAGGTCAAATGGGTCGTGTAGTGATGCAACGGCTGGAAACAAGAACCTCTCCTAGAGGAAACTACTAACCCAAACACCTACAGGCATGGTGGCCCGGGAGCGCATATGCAAACCTCGTGCTGACCGAAAAGTCTGTCGGTAGTGCTGAAGAAGCCTGGGGTAAACATCAGGTAGTAACAGTCTGCCTCTCTTATCGCCGTCTAGTGAAGGAACTCTATGAAACAACTGCTCATCCGGAGGTACACACTCCTCAAAAATATGCCCAAAAACTGGAAGACCGGAGACCATCTGTAGGTCTAAAAGGGTGACTGTAAGCTCCTCTGCTCCAATCCAGCAAGTACCACGACCGGCATCCCAAAACTCAATCAGACCCCGAGCCCAAGAAGAAGGAAGACGCCCGTAGTCAAACAGTGAGACATACACTGCCTCGTAAATCCCCGCCGCTCAAAGAGTCTCCCTATGCACCTGGAGTACGTACCGGGCCCAAGAAATATAGCCACTGATTGGGCTCAGAATCTGTCCAACTGCGGAGTCCCTCGGCCACTCTAGAGGGGGTGACGACTGTAACTAACGGTGGCAAAGTAGACTCGACTGCCTAACTGGCTCGAGTGTGTCCGCTGCTGGCACTAAAACATCACAGGTACCCCAGCCAACCTGTGCCAAAGAACTCTCTAACGGGTGGTACTCCCCGTATTGCAGTCTAAGACTGGTGACCCTCCTCTCTGGGTTCTCAAAGGCACCAAAACCCTGAGGAAGCTCTGGGAGTAGAGGGAAGCGGGCAAAAAAGTCGTGAAAAATGTCTCACCCTCGTAGCATGTCCTGGTGCTGCTCCAGTCTATCTCTAACATCAACACTGCCCTGAGGATTTTGTCTGTCAATGACCTCCCAGATGGCATCCTCACTGGGCTCGCCTGGAGGAAGATCGTCGGGTCTCTGCCAGTGGAACATTCCCTATAAAGGGAAATAAAGAAGAATGCGTCAAAAGGCAGTAATAAAAAAATGCTAAAAAATGGGGAGCTACTAAAAACCGTCAACCGACATACAACAAACGTGATTCGCTTCAGGCGCATATCACATTTGTTGGGGGGCATTTGTTGACCCCTAACATACGATCCTTTCTTATAAGTAACCTCATCAGTAGAGGAAAAGCTGAGTTTGTTATATAGTGGTTGAGGAAGCCACCAAATGAGCCTCGGACAAGTTCGTATAGAAACATTTCTCTTTTATCCATAGTGGGCCATTGTGGTATGGGAAAGACAACTCTCCTACAACATGTTTATAAAGATGAAATGACAAAGGAAATTTGATCTTAGAATATGGGTTTGTGTTCCCAACAAATTTCATAAAAAAAAAGAGAGAGATCCATTGCAGATATGTTGGAATCTATAAAGAAGTAGAGGCCTAGTTTAGAGACATTTAAGGCGCTTAAAGAGAGTCTTTGGACTGAGATCATGTCCAAAAAGCTCTTACTTTTACTGGATGACAATTGGGATGATGATAAGAAGCATGATAAAAGTGAATGGGAGAAAGTGCTCGTCCCTTTGGCTTGTCATTAAAAAAAGAAAGCGAAATTATTTAGATTAGAGGGCGTGGAAAAAGATCAGTGTTGCAGCTCCTTAACCCTCATGCAATCGTTTATAAGAAGAATGCTAATGATTATAAAAGATTAAGATCCACTACTAGAGAGATGGTTGAAATTGCTTTTTGGATCTCCATTTATTGCAACAGTCATCGGTGGTGTCGTGAATTCCTATGCAATTCAAAATATGATATAAAGGCCTGCGTTACAACGGAAACGAGCCCTCGAAAATGCTCAGATGACATTCGATTGATGAACGGACAGCGTCATTGCGTCCAGAACATCCCCGACATTCAGAATATACATTTTATTTAAAAAGTTTGGATCGTCTGAAGTGTTAAAAAATTTCAAAGGCTACTCAAATATGTTGAGAAGGCATGCGCTACGAAGGAAATGAGGCCTCGACGATAATCAAACGAAGTCCGATCGACAAACGGACAGTGCCATTGCATCCAGAACGTTGTTAACATTCAGAATATATATATTATTTGATTAAATTGGATTGTTTGAGGTGGCGTCGCAAATTTCAAAGATGATTTAAGTGTGATCCAAAGACATGCGGTACAAGGGAAACGAGGCCTCGACGATGCTCAAACGAAGTCCGATCGACGAACGGACAGCGCCATTGCGTCCAGAACGTCGTTGGAATCAAGAATATACATTATATATAATCAAATCGCATTGTTTGAGACAGTGTCGAAAATTTTGAAGGCGATCCAAATGTGTTGCGAAAGAACGCATTATGAACTAAATTAGCCTCGTTAGTGGAAAAATGACGTCAGATTACAAAATGGATGGCGCTATTGCATCCCGAACGTCGTCGACATTAAGAATATATATATTTAATTAAAAGTAATTGTTGGAGAAATAGTTAAAAATCTTTTGAGATCTCCATTGGCAATTAAAGTCATCGGTGGTGTTTTGGAGGACAACTTGGATGAAAGGCATGGGAGGGAATTTCTAGAAAACAATTTATTGGGTCAGAATCCTGTCAATGTCATCTTAAGATTGAGATACAAAGTTTTTACGAATCATCTATAAGTTTGTTTTGCATCTTTGTTGTATGTTCCCATATGATCATACATTTGATAAAGATGATTTAGTCTGAATGTGGATGTCATTGAGATTCATTCAGACGTCTCAATGAATGAATATGGAGCCTATGAATGATTTCTCCCAAATAAGAATCAAACTCCTTCAAAATGTGAAGGATGCCGAGGAAACTTGGAAGGCCAAATTATGTGCCGAGAGGTGAAATTTTATTAATTAGGGAAAATTTTGATTTCGCCAAGAACTTGTTCGACGACCTTCAACTACCAAAATGTCTAGGGAATTTAAGTGAAAAGAAATACATGGGTGCAAGGTCTATGATATGGATGAACAATTTGTTGGGTTGTCCACACACTAAATCTCTTACTTTGGTTGATGAAATAAGCAAGACTTGCAACACGTTTATGAAGATGAAATGGCAAAGAAATTTGATCTTAAAATGTGGGGTTGTGTTTCCAACAACTTTGAAGCAAAAAAGTCATTGCAGATATGTTGGAATCTCTTAAGAAGGAACGAAGCCTCCAATGAAATATGCATGTATAAAAATATGTGGAAAATAGTAAGTAAACCATTGCATCATGCAATTATATTTAAGAAGAAGAATGACTCCTACAATGCTAATAAATTGAGATTCAAAGTCAAATTAGTTGCCAAATATTTTTGTAAAAACAAAAGAAGAATTTCAAATTCTGAAAAATGTTCAGATGCTCCAAGATCTTGTTGGGTCACTTGTCACCAAGATTTGGTGGAAAAGTCAGTTGGAAGTATACTCTACAGTATAATATTGCATTGCCTTCAATTGAAGCATGGTCCTTTGTTGCTACCGAAAAAAAAAAAGGAATTGAAGAAGACTTATGGTCAAAAGGTTTATTAAAGGGACTAAGTTTCTTTGACAGAAAACTGTCGCATTATATGATGTGAAACCACATTTTATTAGAGATGTCATTACCAACGGCAAAATTGAAAAATCTGAAAAGCATATCTAAGGCAATTCATCAAACGCAATGTCCAAGCCTATGCTAATTGAGAAATTCAAATACTAATTGAATTTTGTCAGGTGTCATCATGCTGAACTCAATTTAAGTAAAGATTAAAAGTGGAGATTGATCACCTCTGTGCAAAATCCCGCAAATCTCGGAGAAATACACCACTAATCACCAGATGCTTGGCAGACTCATAATAGATATATATATAAAAGCTTTCTAAAAAAAAAAAAAAAAAGAAAGGGGAGTTGATTATCACGATGAGGCATTCATTTGGTTATTAGCTTAGCAATAAATAAATAAATAAGATCAGCCAAGCTATAGTCAAACAAGGGAGTCATGATCAAATTAATGCTAACCTTGTATCAATCAAACTCGTTTTGTCAGAAATTTATTCTTGAATCCCAGATATCCTGCTGAACCGAAACCTCAGACAGAGCTTCCCTCGGTTCAAGGTGCAGTTTCGTCGTTAAAAGAGAGCAGAAGGAACGAAACTTTTTTTTTTTTTTTGACAGACAACAACACCTTCAAACTCTTGTTCGAACTCCAGAGCTCAAATACTTCCACCGAGCTCGCCTAGTGCCACGACCCCGTCACCTTCTCTCCACCTCACAACTCCCATTACCTTGCCGCAAGCTCCAAGCAAGCCAAACTGCTTGACCACAGCTGTTCCGAGCCTTCTCCTTCTCTCCCTCTCCTCCCGCTTTCTGCTGCTTACACGAAACTAGCCTCAAACCCAAGCAGCCCTCCAATCGCAGACCTCTATATAGCAGAGCACTAGTTATTTCGTTGGAAGGTAATGAACAGCAACGTGACGTACTTTTGTTACTTTTTCTCAGCTAGATTCTCTTCCAATGGGGTCCTTTTTTTTCCTTTTATTATTAGTATTTTAATAATAAAAAAAAGAGAAAGGAGGTGATAAAGTAAGAGCAGTTTTCTCAAAAGAATAGCATGGGATTTGGTGAAAAGTCGTGAGAGAGAACAGCCTTTTTTATTTTTTATTTTAAAGATAGTTATCATCCTGGAGTAGAAGTTCTTTAGTATGCTTAAGAATTATTTTAGATTAAATTGCTAATGGCTGCGAGAGAATGATTGAGCATCCCTAATGTTCGCTTCAGCACTCTCTAGTTCTGTCTTCTTCTGCCTTTGCTGTCTTCAAAAAAAAAAAAAAAACAAACCAAGCTCGTCTGTACACACTACTTCTTAAAAAAAAAAAGGGGGGAGGGGAAGAGAATATCTTGTCGTTCACGTGAGCTTTTCCCCTCAACATTTTAAAGTTGATTCCTATATCATCTCTGTGAATTCATGCTACATACTCCAAGGAAAAATGAAAAGACTATTATGAGATTCCCTCACTTCTCTAACTTCTGCAATCAATTGAAGTGTTATTATTTACTGTTCACACTAGTGATGCTATGCATATACATGTATATCCTTTTTTTTAAAGTGTAATCTATTAGCTGTTGTTTTATATATAAATTAGAGTAAGATTTTATTATTATTATTATTATTTTATATAATTTATTATCACTATACTTATTATATTATGTATTGATTAGTTAATGGTGAAACTGTTACGTATATACTTCTTATGTATTTGTGTAAAAAAAAAGAGAAGGAAAAAGAGTGTAAAAAAAAAGAAAAAAAAGAAAGAAAAGCAAAAGAGAAAAAAAAAAGAGAAAAAAAGAAAAAAAATGTGTTTTTCATTTTTTGTGCACTCCCTCCACCTCTTACCACGACGTTCGTGTCGGACCGCACACCTAAGCACGCCTTTAGTGCCGTGGTAAGGAGGAACCCGGTGCGACACTACGACGAGGTAGGCGAGTGACCCCTCAATCACGTGTCAACCACGACAATACCCGCGGAGGTTGAATCTTTTATAACTCAAACTCTACTTTCAATGTTCGTTGGCGAACCGGAAAACCGCCCAAGCACGCTTTAGTGCGCGTGGTGGGATGGGACACCGGCGGTGCGGCCCTTACGCGAGGCGGGGTCCTCATAAGTACCCCCGGAGGGGGGAAATCAAATTGTCTCTTTTCAAAAAATACTTTTTTAAAAAAAACCCAAGCAGCTTTAGTGCGTGGGTTGGGAGAAAAAAACAACAAAAATACGCCGCGGTGTCTCACCAACACGCCCAACCGTGCACGTCTTTAGTGACGTGGCGGTAGCCGCCCTCTTGGTTTTCCCCCTAAATCGGGGGGAGAGCCGGGAGGCTGCCGAAATTTTCACTGAAATTGGGACTTGGATAAAATGTGACAGTTTTAATTTGAGCTCATGATTTGAAATGAGCAATAAAATGACTTTATTCAATTTCAAACATAAAGAGAACTTGCAAATCAAATCAATGAACATTGGGACAAAATGCAAGATGGACTCAATTTGGACTTGCATTAACTCGAACTCAGACTTGGGCAGAATTGGATAAATTGAAGAGAAACTATGACTCAAACTTGCAAAGACTTAGATCAAAGACTTGAACTTGTGGACCTTTGAATAAGATTGAGCTTGAATTGAATAAAAATTCAAATTGAAATTAAATTTAAATGGAGCCTAAACAAGTGATGAGCAACAAATGACTTAAATCAAATGAGCCAAGTATTTGTATACAATAGCTCAAATTGATCTCATGCTTGAACTTTACAAGCTTTGAACTTAAAGAAATGAGCTTGGATTGAACTCAATTTGGATTGAGCTTAATTCAAGAAAGTGCTATACAAATGATTTTGAAATTGAATAGCAATAATCTTAACTTTAATTCAATTTGGATTAAAGCTTAATGATAAAAAAATCATAAATCATTGAACTATGATTGATAAAATCAAAGATTCAAGCATGAATTAATCATATGCTTTAACATGATATTTTTTTTGGACAATAAAAAATTTGCAATTATCATGAGATGTTGTGAGCACATAAAAGAAAATGGTAAAAAAAATATATGCTTGGTTACAAAGCAATCATGTTAGATACTTGGGAGCATTATAGTTGCTTGACAAACATAAAGCATAATTCACATCTAAATAGCAATTGATTGCCAAAAGAGGCTGCCATGAATAGAAGCAATATACTCTATCATGCTCTTAAATGAGTGAAGGTGAATTGAAGATGATTGGTGCCAAGAAATCAACACAATGTGCATAGTAAATTATCATCAAATAATGTAAGTCCCTTATAGACTATAAGCTATGTTTCAAAGATAATGAAGAGTGTGTGATTTTTTTTAGCATCATTCACTTACAATGATGGTGAGGGTCATGCAAATTGTTTGACTGGAACAATCCCAAAGAGCATGAATGATTGTGACAATTCATATACAAGCATATGCTAAGGATTGTGGCTTTTATGTAATTTGCTTGAAAGTAGTTTCATTTAATGAACTTCATTACAAGCCGTACAACTCAAATGAAGGTGGTGAATGTCACAACACTCCTACAATCACCATATTCAACTTACAAGCAATATAATAGAAGAAAGATTTTGTACAAGTCATGGAGTGAAATGTGGAAGTTCAAATGATTCAGCAACATTCAACTCAATTGAATCTGCAATACATACAATCTTCTATGAATACGATGTAATGTATAACATGCCATCTATGGGTAAATAGAAAGACTTCAGTAAATGGCAGTATCTGAAGTAATTCACAGTATATAAAGGAAGACATCTACCTACCTACATGCAGCAGTAGCGGATGCATCTGAAAGATCAAAGACCACAACAAAATGCATGGAAGATAGGACAGTGCAAGCTCCTACGACCCAAGGAAGAGATAGTTGGTCGCCCGATCCACCTACGGAAAATAACGATAAGTGTACGACAGTTCCACGCCTGTACGAACAGATGAACAACTATATTAAGAAACTACTACGCCACGCCACGACCTGCAACATTCGTACAAGCAGACAGAAGGCGTCTACAATTTATTTCAAAGTACCCTGCACGTGCACTATAAGTTGGTATACACATAGGTACACTAAAGGGGGTAAAAATAATTATAAAACCCGATGGCCCGGGAGCGTGTTATTGGTACACACGTGACGTCTAGGGATGCGTGCGCGGGTTGACAAGTGAATTCAGGTTCGAAACCGATCCTTCTATACGGATCAATAGAAAGTCGACAGGGTTCGAAACCATTTAAGCAAATATAAAGTTGTGGCGACTGGTATATTTGCTTTAAAATATTT
>NW_021459942.1:0-217 GCF_001605985.2 Dendrobium catenatum
AGATAACTATGAGCTAAAATCCTAGCTAATAATGAGCAAACCCCTAGTTCAATAAATGAACTAAAGCCTAGCTCATAAATGAGCTAAAATTCTAGCTCAATTGAATTGAGCTAGTAGACTCAAGGGAAACCAAAATATGATTTATTTTGGACTTGTGTTAACCCCCCTTTTGTCTACATCACGAAGGTCTTCCAATCTTTCTCCTCTTGTATTTCCT
>NW_021459943.1:0-275 GCF_001605985.2 Dendrobium catenatum
CCAGAAGAAACCCTCCCCGGTGAATGAGAAAGGGGGGGGAGTCAATATCAAAATGAGTGGATGCCTCACAACATCAAGACCATTACGCCACCGGATCTGCAACACTTATGCAAGCAGACAGAAGGCGTATACAATCTACAACAAATACCCGCCACCGGATCCGCAACACTCGTACTAGCGGACAGAAGGCGTGTATAAATTCTCAAATTAAATGTTGTGTATTCAAACGACAATTACCTATACAACTACAAATATTTCAAAATACCCCTGCACGT
>NW_021459944.1:0-280 GCF_001605985.2 Dendrobium catenatum
TATGAAACATACTTGCTTAAAACATGACATATGATTTTTTAACTTGAGAGAACATGAAACATTTGCATATGTTTAACTTTCATGTCATAATGTACACATCCGTCCCGGAGTACCAAATTGTACTGATCAGGTACATATCATTCTGCCTTAAAGGCCGTCTTTGCTCAAAGAGCCACATCTTGGTACTCCGTCATCAACAATCACAAGTTATGTAGCATGAATATAATAAGATGCTTTCATATGTATGCTAAGAAATGCATATGATAGGTTAATGACCTTT
>NW_021459945.1:0-323 GCF_001605985.2 Dendrobium catenatum
TTGATTTGAGATCCGGATACTATCAGGTGAAGGTAAAAAAAGCTGATATGGTGAAGACAGCTTTCAGTACTCGGTACGGGCACTACGAGTTATTGGTTATGCCTTTTGGGGTAACCAATGCGCCTGCTATTTTTATGGATATGATGAACCGAGTATTCAGGGAGTTTTTGGATCAGTTTGTGATCGTCTTCATTTACGATATACTGGTGTATTCTGCTTCTAAGGATGATCATGCCAAACATTTGAGCATTGTGTTGGAGACTCTGAGACGGCATTAGTTGTATGTTAAGTTCTCCAAGTGTGAATTCTGGCTGAAGAGCATT
>NW_021459946.1:0-234 GCF_001605985.2 Dendrobium catenatum
TTTGTATAAACGGGTCGGAAATTCAGACCCAAACTTGACTCACGCAAGCTACTAAGCTAACTCGCTCGACCTGCAAACCTTACCGGACGTGATTGTCTGTGAGCACGAGAGCCCTCCTCTTCCTGAGATTGCACGGGATCGATCGATGTCTCAACAGTGGAGGATGACGACATGATCTTCGGCCCCGTCACGACGATGGAGGATGGCGACAAAAATTGCAAGATTGGCTACATG
>NW_021459947.1:0-1072 GCF_001605985.2 Dendrobium catenatum
TTTGGGAGATCCACTAATTGTGAAATTTTAAACATAGATAGTGCATGTGAAGAGCAATTATGGGGGAGGTTGATTAGTGAGTGATTGAGTTCCAATCATATTTACTATTCTTTTATCGTAGTTCGCATGTATAGGATGCACGAGCACTTAGTTTAGGCTCTACTAGATCTAAGGACTTAGTGTGTTTATTACTTTTGTGTATTCCCATGCATTGTTACCCCAAGAGTTAGCTCAAAATCTTACTTTAAACCTATTTAACGTAGTGACACCATAAGGATAATAATTGAGGACCCATCTAGCGAACTTAGAAAAATTCTAGGAGCTAGGATAGATCTCTGATTGGCATGAAAACTTCAACATTTAAACTTAGTGACATCCTAAATATCCTAAGATTTTCTAGGATTTTTAGGGCTCTTTAGACCCCTTAATTAATCAACCCTAATTTGCCCATTAAATAGGGTCCGATACTTTCTAAAAATTACAATAAATCCATTTTTACTCAGAAAATACTCACAATAGCTCAAGTTGTTTAGAATTTAGCTCTTAACCTAAGATAATTAGGTCCCCTTAGTTTGACCTTAATTTGACCCTTAATTTCAGCTTTAATCAAAATGACCTTTTTGCTCTTTTTAGATAATTAAAAATTATTAAAAATATCAAATTTTTCCCAAACACTTTCTAACACCTTCTTAGGTCATTTATGACCTTTGGGGGTGATTCCAATCAGTTTGAATCAGATTTGAAGGAAAATCATTAAATCGCCCCCTAATTAGGTAGTTTTAATAATTCCCTTTATTACCCAAAACTTGTAAAATTCATAACTTTGCAGGAAACTCCAAATCCAACAAACTACCTATCTAACTACTCACCTTAAGGTCTAGTATTTACCTAAAGTATTAGGAATCTCAAACCTAGCTTATTTCCCAAAGTGGCCTTTTGGACCCCCTCAACCTAGCACCCAGGAGGACTCGAAACTTTTAAAAATTGGTTAATGAAATTTAAACTTCAGATATTATTACCCTAAACATTAAAATGAATCACAAACTAAATTAACTAAAATGGATCCTAATTC
>NW_021459948.1:0-212 GCF_001605985.2 Dendrobium catenatum
TTGACCAAACCACTATAAATCTTGTGTCTTTTATTTTTTACTACTTTTTATTTTTCCATTTTGTTATTATTTGTGGTTAAAAATGTAGAGAGAGTTGCTATTTGCATGTTTTACATTCTTGCAACTTATATTATTTTGATGATTTTAAATATTATTATTTTATATATCTCCTTAAACTTTTTGGAAGATTTGTTTTTGCTCTAGTGTGTACT
>NW_021459949.1:0-354 GCF_001605985.2 Dendrobium catenatum
TAGAATGGAAAGGAAATTACTTTATTCTCAATTATTTTCTTTTTCTTCTTCTATCAATGAACCCTGGTTTGTTGGTGGAGATTTCAATACGATTCTTCATGCTAGTGAAAGAAAAGGAGGTGTTTTACCTAATATTTAATCAATGGAAGATTTTGGTAATATGATTATGGATTGTAATATTGCTGACATTGGTTTTATTAGTTCTAATTACACTTGGAGTAATAATAGATTGTGGCAAAGATTAGACAGAATTTTATTGAATCATTTATGGATTGAAAAGTGGCCTTTAACTTCTGTTGAGCATCTTAGTAGAAATTTATCTGATCATTGTCCTTTACTTATTTCTATTAAGAA
>NW_021459950.1:0-1364 GCF_001605985.2 Dendrobium catenatum
CTGCAAGGTTATCCTAATAAAAAAAATCTCAAGTAGTTATAATCCGAAGAAGTTTATATAAAAATAAAAGAACACACCACAACCATACATTTGGCCATGCTCTTAATTATTTATGAGGGCTAAGCGATCTTTGGAGCACCTGTAGCAGTTATTATTATGATTTTAAGTTAGCCCTCATTTATTTAGGGGGGCTGAGCAAGCACCTGCACAAAACACCATTAGTTTTAAATCATGATAATTGTCCCCCTTTTTGTTTAGCACTACATGAGCATGACCAAGTACAGCAAACACCATTAGCTTAAATAGATCGAGCCTAACCTATGGTAAGTCTAATGCACAATCAATCCACAGAGAAAAGGAAGTAGAGTGCAATACAAAAATAAAATAAACACTCACATCAATCAAAACAATCATCACCCGTGTCACATGCAAGAACGATCACAACACAAAAAAAAAACACAAAAATTTTTCCAAAGCTCTGACACTTTTGTTTCTATAAGTTTTGACATCTGAAAATGTGATTAGCTGATATGTCGCCAAAAAATTGTCGTGATTGGGCAAAAAACTCGATGCAAATCTAAATTGAAAATTTGCAGAATTAAACTTGGGAACATCAAAACTCCAATTTCAGGAAATTTATTATCAAATTGAAATAACAGCTAGATTGCCCTTAACTTAGTGGTAATATAATATGTCCATCGCAAATCATAGGAAATGATCACATAATCAATCATATCCAATCACACAAAACAACATCACACATCAATCAAGATGGAAATAATTAGCACATTTTAGGAAAATAATAATGTCCTAACCTACAACTGGAGTTCTAAGTGTGTGATAGATTATGCAATTGTCAAACTATTAGGTAAAATTGAAATGGCAAACATCAAGCCAAGTTCAAAAGGGGCATTTTAGGATTGTGGGGCCCACAAGTAAACTAATATTTTTAGGGATCTTTGAGCACATGGATTAAATATTATATTAGTTAGATCGATCCTAAAAAAATTGTAATATAAGATTCATAAGAGGATCATATCAAATTCTTTTTATTCTAGAAAATATCTAAAAATAATCATGATTAAATATTTAATTAAGTAAAAAAAGAACTAAAACTCGCACAATTTGTATCATAATAATTTTTAGATTTTTTTTAGTAATTCGACAGTATAACTATAACTCACACAAATCTTCTGTGACCCACACACTCTATTCTCACTAATAAATCAAATTGAAATAAACATTTCATAATCAAAATAAATAATGTTATCTTTCTCCGACAAATTACACTACAGGAAAATCACTAATTTCCGGCGGAATTTTCTGGCGGCTTGCCGGCGGCCACTTTTCCGGCGGCTTTTCGG
>NW_021459951.1:0-333 GCF_001605985.2 Dendrobium catenatum
TTAACCTATATTTCAAGTTCCTATCCTAATTTTAGTTTCATGGACTAGCTTTTTTGCCCACATTCATCCTTGATGTGGGAACCCTTGCCTATTTAACACAGCACCCGGGCGCCAATGCAACGGACCTTGCACAC
This sequence comes from Dendrobium catenatum, assembly GCF_001605985.2. Lineage (NCBI taxonomy): Eukaryota > Viridiplantae > Streptophyta > Magnoliopsida > Asparagales > Orchidaceae > Dendrobium > Dendrobium catenatum. The sequence continues at coordinate 135 of NW_021459951.1, forward strand.
TTGTCATTGTATTTAGGTCATACAGCACGTCACTTCCAGGGGATGCCCTAACATTAACACAATTTTTTAAAGGATTCATGTCATGATTATTCGACAAGGTTTATGCTGGCTGTCAACTACCTAACACAACCTTTCACTTTTCTCATCCAGGACTTAGGACCTGACAGAGGCAATGTTAGAGTCGAGAAGTGAAAGCGCA
>NW_021459952.1:0-262 GCF_001605985.2 Dendrobium catenatum
CGAATGCCTAGATTTACTATGTTTGGGATTTGAGATGATGATGTAAGTCTACCTAATTGTGCTTATATAGCCTTAGTCAATCAATTTTTAGAGCATAAAATTTTGTCATCGTTGAGATGTACACTCTTTTGATTTGGAGGCTACATAATTTTTTAGACTTTGCATGAGACATTTCTTACTGCTTTGTTTTTCAAATTGTAATCACAATTTTTGCTTGACCGTTATTTTTTTCTCTATTTTTAATAAATTTTTATGCTAGGAA
>NW_021459953.1:0-920 GCF_001605985.2 Dendrobium catenatum
GCGAGGATCGAAGGAATCTTTCTTCAACAAGTCCGTTATGCACAAAGCTCTAGACCGATGACTTTTTGCTATCGACCTAATACAAACCTAAGAGTTTAGGTCATCGACATCTACTCCTTCAACAAGCCCGCCAAAGCAGAAAGCATAGGGCCGAAGGTACAAAAACCACCTGACAAGTCAGTAAAGACAAATCAGGAAATTTTCCATCAAAGTCCACAGCACAAAATATAAGGCAAAGGAAATCAGTATCTCAATCATCTATGGATACATCTAAAAGAGTCAAAGAGAATGGGAGATTAGTGTGACATCCAAATGAATTTTGGAGATCCACTAAAAGAAAATTGTAGTGTGACATCCAAGCGAATTTTTGGAGAACCACTAAATGAAAGCCTCAGTGTGACATCTAGAACAAATATCTAGAGATCCACAATGCCAAACAGCTTACAACAAACGTGATTCGCTCCAGGCGCATACCACATTTGTTGGGGGGCATTTGTTAACCTCAACATCACAGCCAAAAGACAAAAAAAAATGTGACTTAAAGCGTACCTAAAATCCGGCTGAATTCGTGCAGAAATCCCGTAAAACCCTGTAGCTCGGCGCCGTTTGAGTCGCATCCCGCAATTCCTGCTCAAATCCCGGCCTCGATCGCTGCTCTTCGACATCTTTAAAAGCCGACCGAATGGAGCCAGTCCATCTCCATCGCAAGCCTCAGACGAACCTCTGCTCTCCCACGCACACAGCTTACACGCGATCTCCTCCCTCTCTCACGACACTTTCCCCCTCTGCCCTAGCCGACGGAGCTCCCGACCTCCTGCTGCCATCTCCCCTCTTCTTCCGAAATCCCAGTCGGACCTCCCCTCCCATCTCCGACCCACCGTCCAGCCCGATCCCGAGAGGGAGAGAGAGAGAGAGAGAGA
>NW_021459954.1:0-353 GCF_001605985.2 Dendrobium catenatum
TATCATAAAGCTTTCAAATCACAGAGTAGACAGAATCATACAGAATAATCAGAATAACTCACAGAGCAGATTCAGATATCAAATTTCAGATGTCCCTGACACAAACAGAATCTCGACGGATTCTGGCCCCTTATACCTCCCTTCCCTGACATAGACAGAATCTCAACGAATTCTGGCCCCTTATATCTCCCGTTGTGCTTATAGCACCAGAACAGAACAGATATCAGAGGTTCCGGAACATTTTCAGATTTAAGAGCTCATTTCAGATTCAGAATTCTCTGACCCAGACAACGGAATCACATAGGATTCCGGCCCATTATAACTCCCTTCTGATAGCACAAACACATCAAATA
>NW_021459955.1:0-253 GCF_001605985.2 Dendrobium catenatum
GAAGGAGGGTTGGGTTGTAAGAATTTATTTGACACTGCTATTGCTTTCTCTCACAAACTCTGGTTTTCTTTTAGATCCAATAGTAGTTTATGGGCTCGGTTCATGAATGTTAAATATTGTCATAATAAGCATCCTGTTCTGTGCTCTTTTAAAAATTCTGATTCGTCTACGTGGAAAAGATTATGTAACATTAAATGGGAACCTGAAAATTTTATTCAATGGGGTTTAGGGAAGGGGAATATCTATTTCTGGC
>NW_021459956.1:0-201 GCF_001605985.2 Dendrobium catenatum
ATCGTTGTGAAGAAAGTAACAACAAAACTAGAAGACTTCCATGACCCAAGGTGGCGGTTGATAAAGTTGGTGATACCATAAGAAAGTTCTATCGGCCAAGAGGAGGCAATTGAGGTCCATTTTTTATGTTAAGAAAGTTGTCAATAGTGATAAAGAGCATCAAGAAGGAGTAATTCAATTTTTATATCGTTTGAGTTGGAC
>NW_021459957.1:0-318 GCF_001605985.2 Dendrobium catenatum
TAAACCTAGCTTAGGACACTTAGGTTAAATAGATTTTGTTCCAATGCATATTGAGTTATAATATTGATCCCCAATAATTTCTGCTCAATTAAACTACCTGTACTTAAAATTTCAAAGTATTTGATCGTCTGTATCGAGAGAACGAACGAGATTTTGGTTCTAGGGCGCCACTCGTAGCCACATGCGAGTGTACGTTTTCTGGACCGTTGATCGCTCGATCAACGGTCCAGATCAAGCTATTCGGCTGTCATCCTCCAACCGTGTATCCATCTCGAAGCCTAGTTCTTTATCCAGCGAAATCTAGGCCTTTGATTCGGA
>NW_021459958.1:0-277 GCF_001605985.2 Dendrobium catenatum
ACCACTCGGTACAGCTCAGTACAACTAGGTACACGCTTGGTACCGCTCCCTAATTTCCATACAAACGAACTTCAAAATTTCTCTTACAAATAAATTTTGTTCCGGGGCAGCGCCCCCTTGGACCCCCGGCAGCCCCCATATTATATTTCTTGGACAATATTGTGTTTCTTTTATCTAAATTTGTTTGGTTTTAGGTGATTATAAAAAGTCAGATTCAGTTCTTATAGGATTATGAAGTGAGTATCGAGGGTGATGAAGAGGATTATGAAGTAGGAGA
>NW_021459959.1:0-291 GCF_001605985.2 Dendrobium catenatum
CCAAATCTCCTTACCAGTGGCACAGGTAGAAACTCTTATATAATCTTTGGACTTTCATGCACAGAAAAAGCAATTTAAGCACTTTGCATTCAATTGGGCTAATTTCCTATCCTCATTCCTCCAATCATTAAAAGGTACAGGTGCTTTCAATCCATTGACCGTTTTAAAAGGTGCAACATATCCATCATGCACTAACATCCACATGCGGTAATCAATAGACTTTAAAAAAGTAGACATTCTAATTTTTCAAAAAGTCAAACGGAATGTTATCAAAAAGTGGTGGACGGGTTA
>NW_021459960.1:0-253 GCF_001605985.2 Dendrobium catenatum
TGAATCTTTTCGCTACACGGATCTTGGGTCATTATAACGTTAACCTGTGTGGAAGAGGTCGGGAGAATCTACCAAGGATGTGATACCTTTCCGAGGTTATATGTCGGAGCCTTTGCTCGACGATGTTAACCTGTGTGAAAGAGGTCGGGAGTATCCACCAAGGATGTAAGACCTTTTCGAGGTTGTATGCCGGAGCCCTGCTCGATGATGTTAACCTGTGTGGAAGAGGTTGGGAGAATCCACCAAGGATGTG
>NW_021459961.1:0-304 GCF_001605985.2 Dendrobium catenatum
GGAGGGTGAAAGCAGAGTTTGGCACTCTGCCACGTCGGGATGTGAAAGGGAGTATTATAAGGGCTTCTCCGCCTTGCCAAGGGGGGCAAAAGGAGTGTTATTGCTTGCAGTGAAATAACCGGAGCGGAGGACTCCGGGGAGTGGACGTAGGTCATGGTTTGACCGAACCACTATAAAAATCTCAGTGTGCTTTTTCCTTATTGTCTTTCATTACTGCGTGCATTTTATTTTTCAATATTTGCTTTGGAAAATTTGTGAAAAAAATTATTTAAAATTTTCATGTTAAAATTTTAAAACAACAAAA
>NW_021459962.1:0-777 GCF_001605985.2 Dendrobium catenatum
AGATCAGTTCGTCATCATCCCCTGAAGCTTCCTGATAGAGAAGCTCATTTGTTGAGGCCTTCTCTGCGATAATCCCTTCATCCCGAGCTCTCGAGCTAGGTAGTCTGGTCAAGTGTGAAGGAAACCTTCACCCCAACGGATCTCCAGCATTGGATTGAAGGTTTCCACTGTCCTGATCCTCCCTATGAAATTTCATCAGAGTTCACCGGCGGGATCGCCCGGATCAAGCCAGAGAAGCTCTGCGATCTCGGATATGCGTGGGAGGTTGAAGACGAAATCTCAGCCGTTGATTTCGATCAACAGCTCGAATTAGATCCCGCGATATCGAAGTGCGTTTGATCCCAACCGTTCGATTCGCCATCCGACGGCTGTGGTTAATCCGGCCGTTAACAGTTAGCGCCAATGATTGCTTGGCCAATCGGCACGCGGCGCGTGTAAATGCCTACTGACTGTGTAATTGCCGAATTAATAAATCCAGAAATTGAAGGGAACTTCAAAAATTCATAACGCCCTCCACACTTGTCCAAATAGGGTGTTCTTAGGCTCATTGGAAAGGTCTCAGGGTGATCTACAAAAGCCCTATGGTTCCAGGACCTGGTTAGCTCAGTCTTAGGCTTAATTTCAATTTGAACATTTTATTAATTTCTTTAATTACTTTTTAAATACAAGTCCACCAGGACTGGAATTTTGGGAGATTGAAATTGAACATGTTTTTGACATGTCCAAATTTTATCTCCCCCTTTTAAATTGTTCAAGGGCATTTTCCCCAATTTTTAA
>NW_021459963.1:0-291 GCF_001605985.2 Dendrobium catenatum
GCCCAGCATCTCACGGAACCAAAGAGCCAGCAAGCAGACCGAAAATTCAAAGCAGCACAGCTACGGGAAAAGCATACCATTTCAGAAAAAACAAAGGCTGGCTGAATTCCCAAAGGTAAAGCATTAAAATCAATAACTTCCACATTAATATTCTGTATTGAATTCAGCCACCATTAAGAGCAGACCACGATTTTCCAAGAGACAAGAAGAAAAGGGGAAGGGACAAGGCCACTCCAAAAGTAAACTTCATAATTAGGTACCTTTTGAGAATTAAAGAGCTACTAAACTTCA
>NW_021459964.1:0-302 GCF_001605985.2 Dendrobium catenatum
CTTCTTCAACTTTCATAAAAAAGGGAAGCACATGTTTTAGATCATGGTCTCCAAGGCTAAAACTTCCATTAAAATGGAAGCCTGTTACAAATCCACATTAAAGAACAAGTATGATAATGGGGAATATATCAGACAGAAAACACAATTACCTTTGATGTTCCAGTTACAAACTGCAAAAGTTTCGCCATGTCTTCCTTGTTAAATGATTTGACTACCTCCCAGAACCAATGAACTACAGTTGATGCTATGGTATAGCCCGTGTACTCGGTGTTAGCTTTTAGATCATCAACTAAAGCAAGGAA
>NW_021459965.1:0-356 GCF_001605985.2 Dendrobium catenatum
TTTTATTTTCAAAATTACCTTTGTGATTGCTATAATTTATTAATATTATACATCTTATTCTTCTTTGAAACCAAATTAAAAAAGTTCTAAATTCAATAAAATGTTTCATTTTTATTTGCCAAGAATTGAACCCAAGTATATTTAGAGTAATCATCTACAATCATAAATCTAAATGACTACCCACCAAGATTTATTATACTAATAGGTGCAAAAGAATTCATCCAAGTGCTTCTAATAGTTTAGTGGTTACTAAATCCTTAATATGATGGAAAGCAGATTTGGTTAGTTTCCTTAGTTAACATATATCACAAATATGTTCTTTGGAAAACCCTAACTTAGGATTGTCTCTAACCAAT
>NW_021459966.1:0-1112 GCF_001605985.2 Dendrobium catenatum
AATACACACACTTAGATTTGTTTTCTAGGACAACCAATTCTAGTTTTAGGTTAGGCCGGTGTTTATTTCCTTACTGCATTGTGACGGGCTTTCTCGGCTTTCATTGCATGTTGGATGTAAAATTGTTAGTATGTTTGTTTACTTACTTTTATTGCACTCTGTGATGTGATTTGATTGACGATTAGATTACCCATAGGTTAGGAGCGATCTGGTTGTTAACAAAATTTTCTGCAGGTGGCCACACTCATGTAGGGCAGATGAAAAGGGGGCTAATTAATTAATAATAAATAAATGCTACAGGTGCTTCAGCTGCTTAGCCCCCAAATAAAAAAGAGTGTGGCTAATTGATTTAATTTAAATGTGAACATATAACTGCTTGGGATGATTTTTACTATAAACTGCTTAAGGTAACCCTGCAGGTGGTCTAGATTTTCTTTTTCTTTCTGTGAAATGTAATGTAATGTAAATGTGTTTGAAAAGTCAATAAATGTGAAAGTGATTTTTGAAAGTGGGATATCGCATCCAATTTGAAATCCAAAGAAAGGAGAATATACCTTAAAGGATTATTCTCTTTTATTTGGAAAGCCAAATTAGGATGATTCAATATCCAAATAGAAAAGAAAATACCCCTCTTAGGGATGAGTTTCTTTTCATTTGGATATCCAGAACCCGGCAGACCCGAGAAGCTCGTAGAAGAAGAAAAGACAAAACGAGAAGATTGAAGAAAGAAGACGAAGAAATAAAGATTCAAGAAACAGTATATTCCAGTTCAAAAATCACTTGCGTCATTCTTAGGATTAGAATCCGGATTTTTTGTTAGTGGTGCCCGACCACTTTACATTTCTGCAAATTCTGGGTGTAATATGGACATTGGACATTGGATATTATTTTTTGGATTATTTAAAATTGATTGTTTATATTGTTTGTGCAGTAGCTTTTTTTAGGACCTTGCATGTCGTGTTTTGTTTTAGCCTGGATAGAAATTGGAGAGATTTTTTTCGTAAGGGTACGCTCAAAATTCTTTTACTTGAAATTCTAATAAAAATTTTAGGCTCACATAGTAACTCTAACGACTTAAGAAGTAAGCTCGGGACCGTCGAGAGTCAGCATAA
>NW_021459967.1:0-241 GCF_001605985.2 Dendrobium catenatum
TAAAATTAAAAAAAAAAGATAAATAATATGGCATGCTATTTAAATTTATTTCTTTTTTAATTGAGTTTAAATACAAACCAATTTTAGCTTTACTTTTTATCCTCCCAAATCAAGCAAGTTTGGATCTAATGGTTGATTTGTAGCAAGCCAAACTAAATCATGGCAATTTGATTGGGGAAATTATTTTGTGTGGATATGTCTGAACTCTTATTAAATCTTGACATGTATAGTGGACATTTGA
>NW_021459968.1:0-219 GCF_001605985.2 Dendrobium catenatum
CTACTGAAACCCAAGCTAGTGCCTTTCGTTGATACAAGTCTACAAGTATTGTTCCCGTTCCTTTTCCTTTTTTCTGGGAACCATTGCCTCCATTTCCTCTGCTTTGTTGTGTGAAATTCAAACTTCTTTTATGTATACTGCGCCGGTGTAGATGATGTTATTATTTGATTGCTGGCTGAAGATTTTGACTCTATCTGATAAATAGTTTTGTTCTTATTC
>NW_021459969.1:0-1819 GCF_001605985.2 Dendrobium catenatum
ACTGCACTAATACCACTAGTGACTCTCCTTTAGCACCGACAGCAAGGCGAAGAAGCCTTTACAAAAACACTTTCCATCACTACCTAGTGCGGTAGAGAGCCGTCTTCCTTTTACACTTATCCCCAGTATTGGTAGAGAACCGTCCGTCCTTTCACACTCTCCTAGTGTGGGCAGAGAACCCTTCATCCTTTCACACTCTCCTAGTCTGGGAAAAGAACCCTTCGTCCTTTCACACTCTCCTAGTGTGGGCAGAGAACCCTTCGTCCTTACACACACTCCTAGTGTGGGCAGAGAACCTGTGACTGTTCACACTCTCCAAGTGTCGGCAGAGAACCGGATCTCCTTGACAGATCTTCTCACAAGAATTCTAGAAGAATGAAAGAAAGAGTGAAGTAATCTCAAATCACAAGTAGATATTCTTACCTTTGAACACCAAGCGAAGCCTTCACGCTCCAGTGGTTGGAATCCTCCTTTGAATGCTCTCCCACACTCTCTCCTTGACTCTTCTTTCAATAGGCACGAAGATCAAATGATAAAAAGATTGGGTTGCAGTAAAAATTGGACCTTATATAGGAGAGAAAAGAAAAACCGTCCAAAACTATAAAATATTCAAGTTAAAACAAAATGGATCGTCCCGTACGATCGTGGATCGTCCTGGATGATTTTACTTAAAGTGTCAGAAATGATCCTTATGTATATTGGTATGAACTATGTTCGTACACGATCATCATCCCGTACGAGCTAGATTCGTCCGATACGATCACTTATACCATAGGTTGGTTCCCAAATAACTACATGGATGTAACCAACTTTAATAAGTCGATTCACATCATCCTGGGACAAAGAGGACTTCGTCTGGATGAAATTTTTACGGAGAGAAACTCGTCCTGGCACGATAATGAACTTTGTCTGAATGAAATTTTTATATAGAAGAATTCGTCCTGGGACGATTTGGATTTTATCTGGATGAAATTTTTACAGAGCCCTAGTTATCCTGACACGATTATAGATTTCGTCTGAACAAAATTTTTACAGAGCCTAACTCGTCCTAGGACGAAATTAATTTCATCCTAGACGATCAAGACTTAAAAAAATTTCCTCCAAATCCTTTTTGTTCCATTGCTCCTACGAGGAGATAACTGACCTGATCGTCCCGTACGAACTACGTTCATCTCGTACGATCAGTACAAATTTTATAAGATCTCCTTAAGTATGTGAGTGTGTGTTTTTATTCACTCAATTACAATCACTCCCTCTCAATTCAAAGAACAATTTAAAGCTTCAATCTGCAAATGATTGTATGCTGAATTTGATTTGAAGTCTTCATAGTTGGAGTTAAATTTTTCTGAAATGTTAGTACACACAAGAGCAAAAACAAATCTTCCAAAAAGTATTTGGAGATAATTACACATAAAATAATAATATTTGAAATCATCAAAACTATACAAGTTGCAAGAATGTAACATATGCAAATATCAACTCTCTTAACAGTGATAAATAGGGATGATAGTTTGAAGTCACTAGGTGGTCTGGTAGAAGTCTAACATTACTTAGAAATTTAGGTGTTAATTAGTAATCAGGTGAAACTCCTGGAGCACTTGGGCCTTAGGTGATGGTCTGGAAGAACTCCAGGCCACAGGTGGTGGCCTAGAAGAATTCAGTGGCGTCAAGTGGTGGTTTGGTAGAAGTCCAGGTCTCAAGTAGTGGTCTGATAAAAGTCTGGGTTCAGGTGGTGGTCTGGCAGAAGTGAGGGCCTCAGGTGGTTGTTGAGGAGGCATGGAAGCAAGAGAGATCTTTGATCTCTCTCTTTTCTCCTTTC
>NW_021459970.1:0-209 GCF_001605985.2 Dendrobium catenatum
TAAGGACATTAAGGGAAAATCTGTTGATAAAAAAAAAATTTATAGGGATTATTGGATCTTTATTTTACTTGACTGCTAAACCTGTTCAATGTTTGCTTATGTGCTAGATTTCAATCAGATCCAAAAGAATCACATTTGACTGCAGTGAAAAGGATATTAAGATACTTACTAAGAACTTAGAACTTAGGAATTTGGTATCCTAAGTTTAG
>NW_021459971.1:0-293 GCF_001605985.2 Dendrobium catenatum
ATCATAGCAAGTCTTGGGACAAATCGTGGGCTGTTTTTGACCAATTTCAGCGGCTGTTTTTGACCAATTTCAGCGGCTGAAATTGTTCCGACGAAGGAGAAAATTGCTGATTTTTTTTTTCAGATCTTGAGATCTTCTCCTAAATTGCAAGCCATAGGAGATGGCGGCTAAGAAGGTGGATGCTTTGGAGGAGAGGATTGAAGAAGAGATGAATCAAATCAAGGAGACCGTTGAGGAAAGAATGTCCTCCATGGAAGGGCAAGTGGCCGATCTACGGGATATGATGAAGAAGA
>NW_021459972.1:0-267 GCF_001605985.2 Dendrobium catenatum
ATTTTATATTGCTAGATTTTGAACTTGTGTTTAGAGAACATTGCACATCGTTTCAAGTTGGACTTATTTTGTGCCTCCTGTCAAATTTCACACTCTTTGTGTATCTTTTGGCATTTTGTTCTTTCCATACTTTAAATTAAGAAATCTTAGTTTGCGTGATTATCTTCTAAATAAAAGAAATAAAATTTTCTTGAATTAAAAAGATTAAACCACAAAATAAAATCCAATGGGTAACAATAAAAATAACATTTTGAATAAGAAACAAAC
>NW_021459973.1:0-224 GCF_001605985.2 Dendrobium catenatum
AAATTAAGCGGTATCACGACCTGAAACTGGTCTGGTCGATGTCGCTCAATACCACAGCTCGATATCGTTGACGTGGTCGCACCTAATTCGCCTTCGAACATAGAGCTGCGTCCAGCGTACGCACATAAGAATTTCTCTCATTTAGGACATATTTTTATTATTTTTTAAAACAATTTTTTTAAAATAAATTTTCTTTTTAAATTTTTTTTTTAATAAAAAAACTG
>NW_021459974.1:0-282 GCF_001605985.2 Dendrobium catenatum
ACCGGCATAACATTATGATACCAAATTAAAGCAATCTAAAAAATACTAGTATTGCAAACTAAAGACTTCCTTTCCTTAAAATATAGACGAACACAGATAGAACAAAACAAAACAATTATATCTCACAATAGCTTAAACAAACACAATCACACCTTATAACTTCAAATAAAAAATCACACAACTGATGTAGAACGAAGGGTGCCATGATTGGAGTGCATTGATTGCCTTCTTTAATGGGAATCTTAAAATTGGGAAAGGATTTAAGGGCCTTTCAAAATTTAA
>NW_021459975.1:0-250 GCF_001605985.2 Dendrobium catenatum
AGAGTTGGAAGAAAAAGTGTTGACTTGTTCGTTTGGTTGGTGGGATTATAGTCGGCGAGCCATGCAGGTCACTAGGTTGAAAGGATCGTAGTCCGGCGATAGTGGTCGGAAGGACCGTAGTCGGACGACGGTGGTCGGAAGGACCGTAGTCGGGCATTGGAGGTCAGTAAGATCGTTGTCTGGAGATGGTAGTAAAAAGAACCATATGTTGACCCCTACAGTAAAACAAAAAAAAAAAGAAAAAAAATAT
>NW_021459976.1:0-317 GCF_001605985.2 Dendrobium catenatum
ATCTGGTCCTTTGAAAATTTCGGGCAAACATGAAAAATCCCAAATTTTTTTTTTTCAGATTTTTATAATTATCTTCTACCCAGAAAACTCAAAACATGAATGCATAAATCATAATTTAAATTAGAGACATCAGCTACTTTAGATTTAAGAACTTGTAAATGTTGAAAGTAAAAATTAATTCAGTGTCTCGGTGAAACCGTGAAACAGGTTTTTGTTAAAAAAAATTACCTCATGAGTCAGTAAGTCACGGCTTCCCAAGTTCCTAGTCGCCGCCGCTGCTCTCGGATACTCGGAGTAAGACACGTCGAGGGCTCCAA
>NW_021459977.1:0-245 GCF_001605985.2 Dendrobium catenatum
TGCTCTGTGAGTTATTCTGATTATTCTATACGATTCTGTCTGCTCTGTGATTTGAAAGCTTTATGATATCTATTCTGAACTCCGATTTGATATGACTTCAGTCTTTCATATCCGATGTTTGATTTCTGATTGAGCTGTTATCTGTACTGTTTATTATACGATTTTTGTATGATTATTCGATTTCTGTATGGATACTTTTCTGATGTGATTTCTGATGTGAGATTCTGATGATTTTGATTGGTGAT
>NW_021459978.1:0-602 GCF_001605985.2 Dendrobium catenatum
TGAGAATTATCAAGCTCATGTGAATCCCCAATTATTAGAATTGCAACTCTTAAAGATCGAATCAACATAAGGATCAAATTTAGAGTCGGTGCAGTCGATATGCGCCTGAATTTCTAGAATTGAAATTTGCTTTAGAACTCAAAAAAGTATTATTCGAAGATGAATGCAACTTAGAGGATGAAAATTAGATTGAGAGGAGTAGACATCAAGAGAGAGAGATTTTAAAGGATGAAAATTAGATTGAGAGGAGTAGTTCTAATGAGAGAATATGAGTTTCTTTGGCACTAATTTGATAGAGAAAAAGAAAATTGAAAACTAAGACTATTCCATGCTTAAATTAATATATCTTTATGCATGATTTGCCAGTGTTCTCTTTTTTCATGATTATTAAATAGTATTTAGCTAAAAAACTACATTTCTATCTTCCTTCATCATATCCCTTTCTTCTAACTATCTTTTTATTAGTTGCATAGATAATAAAAAATATTATTATTGTAGCTTGGTTTTCACTTTGAATATTTACTTAGTAAATTATTATTTTTGAGGAGAGAGGTGAGAGAGAGGGAAAGAAGGAATACTTGTTTTTTGTTATCATTTGTGAT
>NW_021459979.1:0-423 GCF_001605985.2 Dendrobium catenatum
ATCGGGTCGGGTTTGGGTTCACCCTTTGACTTGAAATTGACTCATTTTTACCCGAAAACCCATTTTTTACCTGGAAACTCAAGATTGACCCGTTTTCAACCCATTTTGACCTCAAAAGTGGAGTTTGTCCCATTTTTGGGCCCAAAAACCTGTAATTTTTTTACTATCCCGGGTCATTTTGTTCGTGTCGGGTTGACCCGGACCCAAAGCGGGTTGGATTCGGGTCTAAAAAATTGACCTGTTTGCAAAAACGGGTCGAGTTTAGGTTGACCCAAATAGTGCTAGGTCAATTTTGGGTTCGACTCGAACCCGACCTGTGACCTGAAATTGACACTCCTAATTATAATAGTTTGGTATACTTTAAAGCAGAAATTAAATCAGATATAAAAAAAACTTAAATTAAATCCTATAAAATAAATTATA
>NW_021459980.1:0-246 GCF_001605985.2 Dendrobium catenatum
ACAAGCACATGCAAGAAAGAAACCTATAAAAAGCATACCAGTTCTACTGTACAAGCAAAGTAAAGAAAATACAACAAAAACAAAAAAATCCCATGAAAAAGAGTGTCTATGGAAAGTGCCATATAATATTACATCACAGAGTACAAAAAAATAATGGTGGCCGGGCTCCACCGACAACAACCCGGGAACGACGCAAATCTTAAAATAAGACATTTTATATCTTCAGTCTTCATCCTTGTTCGTACT
>NW_021459981.1:0-236 GCF_001605985.2 Dendrobium catenatum
TTATATTCTCATCGTATAGACCTAGTGAGAGGGACTTAAAGGTAAACTCAAATTATGGAGGTCAACTTTAGAGTATAAATATTTTCGCTTGAGTAGATCTAAAATTGAATATATGGAGATATTAACAGTAGAATTCAAGTAATGGTAAAATAGATGGGGATATTTTATACTGCATTGGGCTTGTTGTGCGGTAGAAAAGTCTCCCTCAAACTTAAGGGAAAACCTTTAGATTCTAA
>NW_021459982.1:0-220 GCF_001605985.2 Dendrobium catenatum
CCACGAGGATTTTCGGTAGTAGGTCGTTGTGCTGGCAAATGCACACGACGGGTAGGAGCTTCAATAGCGAGTCTTCTGACAGACTTCTCAATATTCCTACCATTCGTAGGAATGGCGGCACTCCTTGCAGCAATCGCCGGGAAGTCAACGCTACCAAACTGAATGGTAGCTCCGGTATTTCCAGTCTCAATAATAGCATTCGCCAGCTGAATCCTGGCTC
>NW_021459983.1:0-343 GCF_001605985.2 Dendrobium catenatum
GTACGGAGATTGCAGATCCGGTGGCGTGGCGTTGTAGTTTGTAGACGCCTTCTGTCTGCTTGTACTAATGTTGCAGATCCGGTGGCGTGGCGTTGTAGTTTGTAGACGCCTTATGTCTGCTTGTACTAATGTTGCAGATCCGGTGGCTTGGCGTAGCAGCTTCTGAATAGACTTGTTCGTTGCTTCGTATAGGTAGACTGTCGTGCACTATTTGTTGATTTTTGTAGCCAGGTCATAGTGCACTAACTAATCTCCTGCATTGGGTTGTAGAAGCTCATAGGAACTTATAGTCTTTAAGCATTATATTGTGATTTTGGTCTTTACAATACAGCCACTATTGTTG
>NW_021459984.1:0-1216 GCF_001605985.2 Dendrobium catenatum
GAGTGCAGTAGAGCGCATAAGAACTATTGTCACTTATTGAAACAAACAACAGAGAAACTCCTACTCAAGCAGAACTTGACATTGAACATTAAATAAATTGAATATGATTTGAAAGATTTAAACTCAAGTGAAGATTTTATTTGAGTCTACATTGAACTCAAGCTTGAATAGGTGATGTGAACTAGACTTTTGATTAAGAGATACATTATCAAGCGCAAACATCAAGTGAGAACTTTAATTTCTCAAATACATTCAAGTAGACATTGAGTTGTAAATTCATGGCAGACAAGGAAGCTACTACATCCTTATCATCAACAAGTCACCACCTCCAAGAAGAAACATAAAAGGAAAAATATCAAATGCAAGTAAGCAGTAATTTGTAGTGGACAATAGTGTTGCTAATATAGCTTTCTCACAAGCACTGATAAAGGATGTAGTTCAACATACTACACACTAATATGTGGGATGTGTACATTCTACAAATCTTGGCAAACAGTGATGGTGAAAGAAGAACTGCAAATGCAATACCCTACAAGCAAATGCCAGTTATCTTAGGGATGCATGTGATGGTCCCCACAAGTACTGAAAGATGTACATAGTGAATGTAGCAACATATATACTACCTACAATAGTGCAATGTCCAGTAAACAAAATATCACGATCTCTTTCAAGTTTTGGAGATTGAGGTGTTATAAGTATAGTAAATTTCTAGCTCATATGCACGAAGAAGTAACCAGTGGATATAACTCAGTCAGCTATCAACATCAAGATTCAAACACACAAATTGACTTTCATGCAATCAAGAACAAAGATCTGCAACACATACGATCTCTTTACAAAGACAGATGTATGTGTAACATGCCACCCTGTGTAGATACATAAAAACTACAGTAAAAGCAGTATCCTGTAGTCAACTTCAGTCTAAAGATAAATACATCTACCTCCAGCTGTAGTGGATGTATTGTAAAGACCAAATACCATAACAAAGTGCATGAAGGATACGACAGATGCAAGCTCCCACGAGCTTCTGTTGGAGCCCCGCTACGAATATTACATACAATCTACGAACAAGGCAGGAGACTCGTTAGTGCACTATGATCCGCCTACAAAAATCAACAAATAGTGCACGACAGTCTACCTGTACAAAGCAGTAAACAACGGATCCATGAACTGCTATTTCACGCCACCGGATCTGCAATCTCCGTACAAGCAGACA
>NW_021459985.1:0-276 GCF_001605985.2 Dendrobium catenatum
TGCCACCCCTTGCTATTTCTCCAATACTTACCACTACACTCACATCAGGTTGAGCCAACAAATCATATTTTGTAATTCCGTTGTTTCTAATTAGGGAAAAGCATACTTTTATAACCTTCACACATATAGTGGATTATCTTAACAGGCCCTTTTCACATAAACTCAATGTGTCTCTAATGAGCTTCTCTTATTTATGCATGTGTAGAACTTTATGCACACTAAAACGGAGAATTTTCACTTTTAATAAATATTCTACCATGCAACTAATATATAGTA
>NW_021459986.1:0-251 GCF_001605985.2 Dendrobium catenatum
TGATTTTTTGAATTATTTTGTGTGATTTTGGATTCTTGTTACAGAGTTTTCCTGTAAGAGTGTTGGGTCTCACTTGTTCTTCTTCTGGGTGTGAGCGAAACTGGAGTACATATAGTCAAGTGCAAACAAAGATAAGAAATCGGCTATCTACACTCAGAATGAACTCCTTCGTATATATATTGCACAACAAGAGGTTAAGAGATAGGAGGTTGAGAAATAAGGGGTTGAAGGATGATGAGGACCCATTGGTG
>NW_021459987.1:0-210 GCF_001605985.2 Dendrobium catenatum
GTTACTACTCCTGTACAGTAATGAAAGTCTCGAATCGTGCCTCCCACTGGTCAAAATGCTTAACCAGCTCATCTAACTAAGAGTGCTGGCGAAGTGGAGTAGGTGCAGGAATAGGTGGGGGAGCCTCCTCCTCCTCAGCTCCCCGACCTTCCTCATCCCCTAGGTAAAGATGAGTATTATGAAGGACATTAATGAAATTATTTGAGTAGA
>NW_021459988.1:0-249 GCF_001605985.2 Dendrobium catenatum
GGGTGAAAAAGTTTTTTTACAAAATCAATTCCCTATACTTGATTATAACCTTTTTCCATCATTCTCACCTTATTTCTAAGTCAAGATCCAAAGTTATTTAATTTATATTTAAATTCCATTTTTTTTCCTATGACACTTTGATTAGTTTATCTAAGCTATAACTCCCATAGATCATTTCAAATAAATTAGTTTAATTCATCATATATATTTTATAATCTAAAAATTCATCATATAAGACTTGATCTACAC
>NW_021459989.1:0-296 GCF_001605985.2 Dendrobium catenatum
CGACCCGCTTCGGGTCCGGGTCAACCCGACACGACCCGATTCCAACTAAAAAATGGCTAATTTTTGGGTCAAAAACGGGTCAATATCCTCTTTTCGGGTAAAAAACGTGTCAATCTCGGGTTGTCGGGTCAAAATCAGGTTTTCGGGTTAAAATCGGATCACTTTCGGGTCAATTTCGGGTTAAAGGGTTAACCCGAACCCGACCCGTTTCAGGTTCGGGTTGACCCTAACCCGAAATTTTTGAGTCGGATTTTCGGGTCGTGTCAAATATTGACACCCCTAGATGTGTGTATAAA
>NW_021459990.1:0-296 GCF_001605985.2 Dendrobium catenatum
CCACTTGGGTTACAAGCTCACGTTACCGAGCTCGGTGGCTTTTCAACGCAAATCAGAAGTCTATATTAAATAATATTCCAGAGTAATTTAACGATGTGGGATTAATACACAGGCAAATGTGGAAGCTTAGCATAATAAAAAATCATTTATCATTTACTTTCTTTAGAAGAAGAACCGTATTAAACGTTGTTTTATTCACCTAAATTTAGAAGATTATATCGCCATAAAATTAATAGAGAAATGAGAATATTTCAATTCTTTTTGTACTTGTGATTATCAAAATTCATCCAATTAAA
>NW_021459991.1:0-475 GCF_001605985.2 Dendrobium catenatum
ACACCCTTATGTATAGTAAGAACTCTGAGCAAAAATATAACTATAATCAAGATCATTCATTAACTAAATTGCAATATGTCTTAGATCTAACAAACTGACATGAAAAGCTCCGGTTAATTTCAAGCTCATGAAAAATTTTTGAATCATGTTCAGATTCGAGCGTCACAGCAAAAATTTACCAACAAGGGTTAGGGAAAACAAAGCAGCTAGTTGTGACACAACAGTGACATCAAATAAAAGCACTAGACATCTTTAAGAGATGAAAGCACAAAATGAAGCTTAGGAGCGGATGAGGCAGATCCCAAAACCACATCCTTAAATGAACGAGAAGACCCATTTGGGGGGGGATAGATGACGACGAATTCATCATCTCTCAAAGGAAAAATGCAAGAAAAACTCAAACGAAAGGAACAAAGGAACAAAAGCCAAGCCAAAATTGAAAAGACTTTGCATAACTTGTGAAAGAATAAATGAG
>NW_021459992.1:0-388 GCF_001605985.2 Dendrobium catenatum
ATGTCCTATATAATATATTTTTCTTTGTGTAGTTTGAAATTGTTGAATATCAACATCTCTTTCCATTTGATCGTGAGACTTGTTCATGCCTTAAGTTTTTTCTATCAAATTATTTTGGGGGTAAGACAACTTCCTTTGACTTTAAAGACATTGATTCATGCGATTTTTATTGGGCTGCATATGAAACAAAGATGGAAATTTATTTTCCTATACAATTATGTTTTTGTTCCATATTGTTAGAGTTGGGCTTGATTAAACCTCCTTAAATGAGCACCAATTGTTTCATCTTCATTTATTAACGCTAGAAGGGAGAGGATTGGAAAGCGCAACATCTTTATGGAATGGGCTTCATAGTACAAGTATATACATGCATGTGTATATTTAAAAG
>NW_021459993.1:0-226 GCF_001605985.2 Dendrobium catenatum
ACATCTCTTATAGATTCTTTTAACCTCTTTCATACAAGTTGGCGTCATCAAGCAAGGCTATGGCGTACAACTTAGAGTAAACCGTACATCCTTAGAGGATCCTTTTAAACTTTTAAGCACAAGTTGGAAGATAAATACCTTAAGCAAACATGAATAAAATTTACTCAGGACGAATAAATACACAAGAATATTGTTGACTGATATTTCAAACACATTGACAAAATAT
>NW_021459994.1:0-265 GCF_001605985.2 Dendrobium catenatum
ATTGATCTTGATTCAAACCAACTCGGGCTCGAGCCGCCACAACAAAATTAATCATACGAAATCGGGCTCAAAATAAATATCAATTTAAAATCATTTCAGTTATGACGCGACGAAGACAAACCAATCGAGCCTAATTGAACACACGCGAGTCTGATCTGGCTCGAGTCGGGTCGATTCGAGCTCGAATTGGGCTCGATGGAGTTCGAATAAATCGATCAAAGGGCTCGAGCACAATCGAACCAAAATCGAGGTCAACAGCCTCATT
>NW_021459995.1:0-211 GCF_001605985.2 Dendrobium catenatum
GCATATGATTGGAGATACTACTCAATTCATAACGCTGAAAGCCAGGAGTGTAGGCAAGGTTACACTTGGAGATAATACCACAAAGAAGGTGGTTGGATCAGGTATGATTGGAAACTTGAAAAACTTTTTTAAAGACAATGTGTTATTGGTTGAAGGATTAAAGCATAATTTGTAAAGTATAAGTCAGCTATGTGATAAGGGTTATAGTGTA
>NW_021459996.1:0-251 GCF_001605985.2 Dendrobium catenatum
ATTAGGGGTATTTTAATTCCCAACACCAAAGCATAAATGATGCGGACATCCAACCGTCCATGTCAATCCGAGGAGGAGCTGAAGATCGACGACCGAGATAACTTTGCTTTATTTTCGTTTATTAAGTGTATTTTAATTTAGTTTTGCAATTTCCCATTTCACCCTCTTGTTTTATGTAAGCTCAAGGAGCGAATGTGTTTTTTAATTTCTCTTAAGGCCTATATATAGAGGCCCCTTCTCTTGTATTTGGA
>NW_021459997.1:0-292 GCF_001605985.2 Dendrobium catenatum
AGATTTCCCTTTCTTCTATTAATTATTCTATTTCGCACATTTATCGTGAAGCTAATGCGTGTGTGGATTGGTTAGCTAATAAGGGATATCATCTTGATAGTTATTTGGAGTTTGATATCAGGAGTTTACATCCTATGTTGAAAGGTATGATTAATTTGGATAAAGCTGGGTTGCCTTATATCCGGAATGTTTGATCTGTGTGTTCAATTGCCTGGTTTTCATCTCTCTAGTTGTTCATTTTTTATTGTTGTTTCCTTTTTTTCTAGTTGGTGGATCCGGTAGAATCTGATGG
>NW_021459998.1:0-534 GCF_001605985.2 Dendrobium catenatum
GAAAGATATGAGGCATATTTTACTGAACGCAACTTGATGGAAGTCTTGCAAGCTCGAAATGAGCCCCTCATCACCTTTGCTGAGGATGATATGATGCTTGGAACAACAGATCACAATCGCCCTTTGTATGTTACGGCAGAGAGCGATGATATGGTGATCAGTCGAATTTTGATCGATCCCGGATCTTCCATAAATCTCATGAGCTTGAAAGCATTGAGATCATTGTACCTTGATATGGAACATCTTGGGCAAGACAAGTTGATGGTACACGGTTCAATGAGAAAGGGCAGAAAACCTTTGGATCGTTTATGCTTCTTCTTGTATTTGGGGAACTCCATACGGAAGCCAAACTCCATGTAATTGATGCGAACACTTCGTTCAAGGCGTTATTGGGTCCCCCCTAGCTCCATGAATACGGCGTTGTACCTTCAACATTACACCAGTGCATGAAGTATCTCAGAGAAGGAGAAGAATTCAGGATCTCTGACGATATTCAACCCTTTGCAGTACATGAAGTAACAATTTATGAAGATG
>NW_021459999.1:0-268 GCF_001605985.2 Dendrobium catenatum
GCATATAATAGCAGCATGGTTAATGGATATTTAGAAAAAGTTGAAATATTTGGAAATTTGATATTTAAAACAGAAATTTCACCATCTTCCACTTAAAGCGAATGGTGAGGGAATGGATGATGGTCCGATCAAGATCCCATGGTTCCATCATCTCGGGCCTTCATGGTCCCTGGTCTACCTAGTTGAGGAGGTAGTCGACCTAACCTGATAGAAGGATCCTTATCGGCAGTTATGGGTTGCTTCGTCTAAGGGTACCTTGTAGACCTTG
>NW_021460000.1:0-246 GCF_001605985.2 Dendrobium catenatum
TGTCACTAAAAATTTTTTAGATGGTCTTATGAGTCATATATATATTGATATGTCATCAAAAAATTATCTTGATAGGCACGAATCTCGAAGCAAAGTCAAGTGGGAAACTTCTGAAATAAAAATTGGGACCATTTGAACTCTGATTTCAACAAACTTATAGTCAAACTGAATGTCTTTGAAATACAAATCCAACGACACCAAATTTGACGCAATCCGAGCCCAAATGAGTCCAAATCAAGGACCCAA
>NW_021460001.1:0-218 GCF_001605985.2 Dendrobium catenatum
GAATCAAAAGATATTTCTTCTCCACTGACAATATGTCCCAGAAATGAAATTTCTTTCAACCAAAACTCACACTTAAAAAATTTGGCAAACAATTTATGTTGTCGTAGTAATTCAAGTACCACCTTCAAATGATTTCTATGATCCTTGTCATTCTTAGAATAGATCAATATGTCATCAATACATACAATAACAAATTGATCCAGATAAGATCTAAAAAT
>NW_021460002.1:0-481 GCF_001605985.2 Dendrobium catenatum
AACAGTCAATCTGGGCCTCATACAAACTCAGCCAATCAATACCCAAAATCACATCATACGAAGAAATCGGCAACAAAATCAGACTTGATTTCCACTTCTTGCCAGCAATCTCAATCTCACAAAAACAAAACTTCCGAGCAATCAAATTACTTCCAGCCGACAAAATCATAAAAAGAGAAACCGGCAACAAAAACGAAGGCAGATGCAAGGCATCAAAACAACGCTCGGACAAAAACGAGTGACTGGCTCCAGAATCAAACAAAATATGACATGGCTGATCAGAAATATGAATCGTACCTGTCACCACATCCGGAGCATCGCGAGCCTCCTGCTGACTCAAACTATATACTCGTGGCTGAACTGGAGCTGGAGATGAAGCAATAGAACTACTAGGCTCCCTCTGACTAGCAGTAGGTGGTCTCCGTGGCACAGAGCTCGAACCTCCACCTCTACCAGAAAATCCCTCAGAAATAGGGCATGG
>NW_021460003.1:0-1945 GCF_001605985.2 Dendrobium catenatum
AGGCAAGCATCTCAAAATATTGTTTACTTCTTCAAAGCTTGAAAGTTCTCTTCCTAGTGCATGCAGTGAAGTAACTATCTGAGTAAACCTAGTGTACATGTCAGAAATTGATTCATGAGGTTTCATACAAAAAAGTTTGTAATAATGCTAGAGAATATTCAAACGGGATTGTTTAACCTCATTAGTGCCTTCATAGGTGATACACAATTTATCCCAAATTTATTTACCAATTTTGCAAGTGGAGACATGCATGTAATCCTCAGATTTTAAAGCTCAAAAAAAATAGTTTAAATATTTTGCATTCAATTGAGCTATGTCTCGTTCATCAAAAGTCCATTCAGTAAAAGCAACTTCAGTTTTAACACCATTAATTTCACGAGAAGGTGGAGAATAACCTTCTTTGATAAGCATCCATATGCGATAATCAGTAGATTGTAATAAGAACGTTGACATGCGGGTTTTCTAGAAATCAAAAGGTAAGTTTTAGAACAAGGTAGGTCATGTAATTGAATAACCTTCCGTAGTGTTACGATTCCCAAGGTTAGCCATGAATCTAATTCAAAAAGTTTTCAAACTTAATTTTTGAATCCCACTCTGATACCACTTGAAAGTTCGTTAGGAATGTTAAGCCCTATGAACTTAGTCCCAAGCTAACCAAGAGGGGGGGTGAATTGGTATTTCAAAAAATTCTTTTCACAAAGAACAAAAATCTCATAAACCAAAATCACACCACGAGAAAAATAAACAATGCGGAAATTAAAGTGCGGAAGCAAGAAAACAATAACACATAAATTTATAGTCGTTCAGTCAACTTGACCTACGTCCACTCCTTGGAGGCACCCTCCAAGTATTGCACTACAAACGTGACTCTCCTTTAGCCCCCACAGCTAGGCGAAGAAGCCTTTACAAGAACGTCCTTTTTTCCTCCTCGGCAAGGCAGAGATTCTATCTCCTTTTGCTTCCTCCTGAAATTGGCAGAGAACCAACAACTAGATGCTGACTCCTTACCTCTACCGACCCTTCCACGGATGAGAAACTCTAGATGAAGAATAAGCAGAGCGATCCATGAAGCAGCCCTTGTGAATACCCTCACAAGCTCCCCCTCACAAGATCCTCTCTCTCTCCCTCTCTCTCTTTTTCTCCTCAAGGCCTTCTCAGGTCAAGGAAGCAGCAAAAAGGTTGTTCAAAATGTTGAACAAGAGCTCTTAAATAGAAGATCTTCAAAGGAGCTCATTAATTGCAAGTTGTCGACTATATCGTCCAGGCCGATATGGACATCGGCCTGGCTGATCAGTACAAACTCAGAAGATCGGCCTAGGCACCGCCCTATTTTGGATGTTGGACGATTGAAAATTGGCTTGATCATCCAGGTCGATCTCACAATCGTCTTGGACGATCAGTTCAAATCAGAGAAAAATCGTCTTGAGCATCGCCCTATTTTCAAGTTGGCCGATCCCGATCGTCCAGGAGTAACTTAGGTTTTTGAATAGATCGTCCTTGCCGATCCTGCGATCGTCCAGGACGATATGATTGTATCAATAATCCTTAATTACTCCCTTGATTTCCTGATCAATGAAGGCATAATTTGTGATTATCGTCCAGGCCGATCAATGATCGTCCTGGCCGATTATTTAAAAATACAGTATACCTTAATTGTCTACGGCGACAACTTCTTTCTGTTTTGAGCTTATCATCCAGGACGATCTGTTAATGACGGCTGCCTTAATTAAGAATTCTTATTTAGACTTTTTGTTTTAAGCCTGATCGTCCATGATGATGTAAATATCATCCTGGCCGATATGAGTAAAAATAGAATTTTTAAGTCTCTCAAGTGTGTGTGTGTAGGTTTACTTAGCATTAGTCTCTTTGACCATTACAAATAGACTCAAGAAGAAAAAACAAAGAACTGACTGACTCAACCCTAGACCTACGCAATCTTGAACTG
>NW_021460004.1:0-875 GCF_001605985.2 Dendrobium catenatum
CTATATAAAGTAGGTCATACCCTACGATGTACAAAGACGAATTTTCGTCATCTCGACAATCATCCTGCACGAACAGAAGAATTTTATATATCATATTGTACAAGTTTATATCGTATTGTATGCTTGTATTCTGAATTTTTGGCCTGTTTGTAAACCTTCGTACCAGGATGAAGGCCATTTTGTACTAATCGTACTGTACGATATTGGATTGTACTGTATGATAGTAATGGCTAATTTGAAATTTTTTTATTTTTTTGGAGCCCGTTTTCAGTATCAAAACTTCTATTTTTTGGTATATGAATATGAGAGGGGATTGTGATTAGAGGCTCTCTGAGGGGGAGACTCTTCTACATCCGTGTCCTCTAAGGCACTCTACCTTCTCCAAAATGGAGAAAAATAACAAGGTATGCTGCCGTCACCAGGAGGGTGACAAAGTGCTTGGCACTCCGCCACGCCAGGTTGGTGAAAATGAGGTTTGTAAGGGCTTCTCCACCTTGTCGAGCGGCCAAAAGGAGAACTATTATTTAGTAGTGAAATTCCTAGAGTGGAGGACTCCGGGGTGTGGACGTAGGTCAAGTGACTGAACCACTATAAAATCTTTGGTGTGATATTTCCTTTACTGCTTTTTATTTTTGCCAGCATTTTATTTCCATTATAATTACCTGGTCAAAATCGTTGTGATATTCATTATTGCAAATTATGTTTCAAGCACTCCCTTCCGCATTATTTAAAATTTTCTTATTTAAATTTTAAAAAAAATATAACTCCTATTTAGGATTTCTTATTGCAACAATTTTTCCAATTCACCCCCCCCCGTCTTTGTGCATCTCACAATTTAATTTTGTAGCAGTCTTGATAGGTAATTTTATAGGTCA
>NW_021460005.1:0-228 GCF_001605985.2 Dendrobium catenatum
CAAACTTTCTGATTCTTTCAAATACGATTCTAAGATCATTTAAGTGATCATTTCGGCTAAGATTTTTGACGACAATATCATCTACATAGCACTCGACCTTCTGATGTATCAAATCATCAAATATGTGAGTCATTGCTTGCTGGTAGGTGGCACCAGCGTTCTTTAGGCCAAAGGGCATGACTGTGTAGCAAAAAATCCCGATGGGTGTCCTGAATGATGTATGCTTTT
>NW_021460006.1:0-207 GCF_001605985.2 Dendrobium catenatum
TTTAAAATCATTAGACTCAACATAAAATGATAGAATATATGATAAAAGAAAAAATTACAGTTGAGAACTTTAAATCATGATATTTTTCTTACATATTATCTATAATTTCTCACGCCAAATCGTCTTTAAGTTGAATGAAAATATAATTAGCAAAATTATAATATTGAAATATATAATAAAGTGTCAAAAAGAACATAAAGTCTTAAC
>NW_021460007.1:0-668 GCF_001605985.2 Dendrobium catenatum
CAACAATGGTCATTTGAAGGAATTTTTATTCGGTCAGATCACCTGATGTAGCTCTACATTCGGTGAGCCCTAAACAGGCGCCATGTAGCAGCCCGATAACCCAGAATGACCCGACGGTAAACCATCTTCTTTTGCACGTTTTTTAAAATATTTCGGGTCGGCCCGTCACAGTGTATATGAATTGAGCACGAAAAGTAAAAAAAATGCGCGGCTTCTTTACAAGTATAATAAGCTTTTGGGGTATTAAATCTAAAATGTTACACAGTATTTAGGGTTCATATACCGCAGGAAAAGAAATTGTGAAGGGTTAGAGGAGATGGAAGGTACGAATGTAGTTTTCGCTTTGGAAGATTTCGAAGATTTCGAGGAAACTCCGACGTTAAATGTTGATGAAGCGTTCTCTGATTTAATACAAGTAATTCCTTATCTATAATGTTTGATTATTTTTTAAAAAAATTTGCTGCTTCATTACGGATAGAACTTGATATCAACGTATATGAAGATTATATAAAACTCTGTACCGAGCAGAATCATAAGTATCGATTAGATTCACTCGGTACAGTTTGACATAACTCGGTACTGATCGGTACTAGATGGTATTGCTCGGTATGAATTATTTGCACAAAAGTATCGAGAAAATCAAACATTGGTGGAAGTAGTACCGATCT
>NW_021460008.1:0-324 GCF_001605985.2 Dendrobium catenatum
GTGGGATAAAGGCTTGATGATGTTGTTGTTGTTGTTGGACATAAATAGTTACTTTTTCTTGGTGTTGGTAAATAAAAAAAGCTATGCTTATTTGCACTATGATTTGATCTTCTTTTTTCCATATTTAGGAAAGCGACAAAAATTGTACTGAGTAAAAATTTATTAAAAAAACATAAATGACATTAAAATATTGATAATTTTATTAAAAAAATAACGTGTTATGATAGCCATCAGTATTTATTATATAATGTTTTCTATTTTTTCATAATGTTGTAGTTTTTCAAATTTCTAAATGTATTTCAAGTCTCAGAAGTTTGTTTGTTT
>NW_021460009.1:0-238 GCF_001605985.2 Dendrobium catenatum
TGACAACATTAGTGCCATCTGTATTTCTAAGAATCCTATCCAACATTCAAGGACTAAGCACATTGATATTAGGCATCACTTTATTAGAGACCAAGTGACTAACGGAGACATTGAGTTGCATTATGTGGCGACTGAGAATCAACTGGCTGACATAATTACTAAACCACTGGTATTCAACACTTTCAACAACTTAAGGACCATATTGGGTGTGATTGACATTAATGCATGAACTTGATTT
>NW_021460010.1:0-304 GCF_001605985.2 Dendrobium catenatum
CTCTTCCCGTGAAGCTCTTTGTTTGCTGCCCACATTCTAGCCAAGTGTTTTCTTTGCTGCAGTGCACGTTTTGAAGACAGCAGCTTGCTGTCCAAATAACTCCCAGCAGCTTATAGCTGCTGTCCAAGGTTTTCCCAAACACCCGAAGTAATAAACTAATATCCATCCATCATAGCAATCTCCTATTGCTGTTTTGCTGGCCTTAAAGTTCATAGTTGCTGTCCAAGACTTTTAAGAGTAAAAAACTGATGTTTAGACCCCTCGATATGCTCTTCAAGACATTTAGAATTCAATCCTCCTACCC
>NW_021460011.1:0-353 GCF_001605985.2 Dendrobium catenatum
GCAAGACAGTGCTTCTCAATTGATGGGTATCGAATTTTAGTAGGAAGAAGTCTCCAACTGAGGTAATAGAGAGCATTCTCTTTCCCTTCGTCGTTGACTTGAGCCAACAGGGCACCTAAAGACTCATCTAAGGCTGCGGTGTAGAGAATTAACGGCTTTCTCGAAATTGGGGCTGCCAAAACTGGCGGGTTGGAAAGGTACTTCTTAATATCATCAAAAGCATTTTGACACTTCTCATCCCATACGAACTTAGCATCTTTCTTCGCAAGGACAAAAAAGGGTTGACATCTCCCGGAAAGATTAGAAATAAACCCCCTTATATACACCAATCTACCTTGTAGAGACCTTAACTG
>NW_021460012.1:0-228 GCF_001605985.2 Dendrobium catenatum
CAGTTTTGGCTCTTCCAGATTTCACCCAGCAATTTGTGGTTGAGACTGACGCTTCAGGAGTGGGCTTGGGAGCAGTGCTCATGCAGAATCATAGGCCGATTGCTTTCTTCAGCAGGATCTTATCACCTAGAGCGAGGTCGAAGTCCGTTTATGAGCGGGAACTGATGGCCATTGTGTTGGCCATTCAAAAATGGCGGCCTTATCTATTGGGGCAACGATTCATAGTTC
>NW_021460013.1:0-225 GCF_001605985.2 Dendrobium catenatum
TAGTTTAAAGATTTTGCATTCAATTGAGCATTGATTTGTTCTTTCCTATTTCATTGATTAAAAGGAATATTAGTTTTAATTCCATCTATAATACATGACGGTAAAGAGTAACTAGTTAAAAACATATACCACATTTGATAATCAATTAATTGCAAGAAAGTAGACATGCAAATTTTCCAAAAATTAATTGTAATAACTTCAAATAAATGTGGTATGGTGATTGAA
>NW_021460014.1:0-204 GCF_001605985.2 Dendrobium catenatum
GCTAGTAGAACTAAAAGAAGTGGAAGAGTCAATCATACTTGCAAGTCATCATTTTTTTTATTGATTAATCATCAAAATAAGGGAGAACAAGGTCCTCCAGCCCAAGTGTTGGAAAGGGGCCTGCCTTCCCTTTTGAGGTTACAATCATTTTTTTTAACATATTTTTTTAGTACAGATAGAAGTAAAAAGAAAATGTGCTCATCT
>NW_021460015.1:0-262 GCF_001605985.2 Dendrobium catenatum
AGCCTACGAACATCTGGTAGTTGTTCGAGACTCATCCTTCTACTGGAACCTTGATTCATCAGTCATTTTGGAGAACTTTGGTAAACTACGATCACTTAAACTGGTCGAGTCAAATTGGCCTTCGTTCTTCCTACAGTCCTTACTAACTGGTTGACGAAATGGGGGTTCCGCTACTACGGCCTTTCTTATGGCTTGTTGAGTAGACGGAGCTGCCAGCTATCCGGTCATATTTGGGCGTGTTGGATCCGACCTTTTACACCCA
>NW_021460016.1:0-200 GCF_001605985.2 Dendrobium catenatum
ACCACGCTAAGAAAAGCGTGTATGGGTGTTTTAAAAATATTTTTTTTGCAAGAAAGCTTTTCTCTCTTTTTTTTGTTTTGAAAATATTTTGCAAGAAAAACAGGTATTTCCCCGCAAGCGGGTACTTATGGGTATCCCCGCTTCATCGTGCGCATCGCACCGGGATCCCTTCCCACCACGCTAAGAAAAGCGTGTATAGG
>NW_021460017.1:0-324 GCF_001605985.2 Dendrobium catenatum
TCATTTGGTGAAAAGAAATCATAACTTTATAAATACATATTATAGTGGTTGCATGTTAGAAATAATATTTGAATGATAGTAGAGTTTGAGTTGGTATGTTGTCTCAAGGTTGAATATCATGCATATAATTAACATAATAAGATTCTAACATACCAACTAGTGGATTTAGAGAAACAATTATATAAAACTAACACTTATTTTGTTAATATATTAATTCAATTATTATCATTTTCATCAAATGACCGATGAAAAGTTTGTTTACATTACAATATCTAAAAAAGTTCAAATTCTAACGGTACTCAATCATGATAATCTTAGTGCCCA
>NW_021460018.1:0-274 GCF_001605985.2 Dendrobium catenatum
GAAGCTAGATAGGTGTTTAATTAATTCCCAAGCTTTGAATTCCTTACAAATTGCTTTTATTAAACACCTCCCCCGCATTGCATCGGATCATTGTCCCTTACTTCTGGAAATTTATAAACAAAGAGAGAAGATTAATAGAGAAATACGGTATGAGGAGACCTGGGCATCTTATTATGGAGCTTCGGCTTTGGTGAAGAAAATCTGGAAGAGGAAGAGCTTGGCTGATCCGCAAGCTGCCCTCAATCTAAAGCTTAAGAGAACTTTAAGGGGACTC
>NW_021460019.1:0-218 GCF_001605985.2 Dendrobium catenatum
AGGTTTCCTAATTTTGTTTTTTATTTTTATATTTTATTTTATTTTATAATTTATATTTTTTTGTTATGTTTTATAATTTATGATATATAATTATGGTGTCTCATTTATAAAATCATTAATATTGATTATGATTAAGTTATGAATAAATTTTTAAGAAAATTATTACTGAAGAAAAAATTAGACTAGTGTTGTAGCATTTATAAGCCAAGTGCCACGAC
>NW_021460020.1:0-293 GCF_001605985.2 Dendrobium catenatum
GAAAAGAGAGAGAATTATAAAGGACTATATCTTTATCAAATAGTCATTTTATACAAGTACATATGTGCTTATATAGGCAAGAGAAGAGAACAATTAAGGAAATCACAATGAAGAAGAATATCATCTATAATGTGAAAATATACTATAATTGTGATCCAGTTATGGCGCCATATTGGCAATCTAAAGCACTTGCAACCTTGCAAGTAGGGGTGTCAATTTCGGGGTCGGGTTCGGGTCAAAACCGAAACTGACTCGATACTATTCGGGTCAACCCGAACCCGACCCGTTTTTAA
>NW_021460021.1:0-843 GCF_001605985.2 Dendrobium catenatum
TAAATCGAACATATTTTCGTTCATATATGATAGAAGTGATCGAATTGATTCAAACATCAATAAATAAGTCACAAAATCAAAATATTCATTGTTCAAAAATTCACACAATCCCTCACAAAGTTTTTCTTCCATCCTAACAAAGAAAGAAAAAAAAACTTTATAAACTTTCACAATATATTTGCCTCACAAATTTTTTTTCTTCCCTTATCCAAAGTGAAGCCAACAAATTCTCTTGAAATTTCCAAGGCTTGAGAGGGTTGATAAGAATAGACCAATTGGGTATTAAATTTTGCCACCTTTTCCTTTTAGGACTATAATTAAGGTTGATGAGATAGTTGAAAATAAGAATAATTTAATATTTTTGGTGAAAAATTTTGAAAATAACAACTAAGAAGAATAATTGACAAAGAAATTAAGAGAAGATAGAAAGTCATTAACTATTTTTCAATTAAAAATAAGACTTGTCCTCTCTTAATTAATATTAATTAGTACTTAATTAGATATAATAATTTCATGATAGAAAATCCAAATTCTCTTCCCACTAGGCCTCATTGGAATTCTTTCATAACATTCTTTCAAGGTAGGCTATCATCTCAGTCTATATTCATGGGAGAGGGAATGAAGGATCAAGACATAAAAATCTTTGCTTGTGGAGAGATGGAAAAGAATTTTTCTTCTTCTAGGTGCTCATTTTGGTTGAATTTGCAAAGAAATGGAAATATATTTTAGAAAAAAATAAAGATTTTATTTTAAGGTATTTAATGTGTGAAATATTTAGCCTATATTGTAAATAAAATATGTATACCATTGAATAAAATATGTGACTGAAGCTGTTCCTCTTCT
>NW_021460022.1:0-2554 GCF_001605985.2 Dendrobium catenatum
GCTCGGAACAGAAAGAGAGTGACTGGCTCCAGAATCAAACCAAAATATGACAGGAGCTGATCAGAATGTAAATCGTCCCTGTCACAAACATCGGGGGCATCTCGAGCCTCCCCTGGCTGCTTAGCTGTAAAACTCGGGCGCACTCGAGCTATAGGCGCTTAAAGCAACAGAACTACTGGGATTCCTCTGACTAACAGTCGTGGTATCTCACGTGGTAACAAGAACTCTAGACGCACCACCCTATCCAGCAAACCCTCAGGACGCGGAAGGAAACATCTCGGTCTCCTGCTTGAACCAGCAGGTCTAAACAGAGCCCCTCAAATCGAAACTCAGAAGCCGATGAAATCTCATCTAATGGAACCCCCCCCCCCCCAAACCTCTGCAATCCGATGTCCTGGCTGACCACATCGGAAGCACAGACAGTTAACCAGCCATCCTGTAGCACTGACCAAGGTGTCGCCGTCCACAACTCTGGCATACAGGTGCCATACTGACATATCCAGAACTCGTCGTACTGGTAGCAGTACCAGACGACCCTCCACTCCTCCTGGAGTCACCAGATCCAGAACCAGCTATAAATCTCCTCTTCCCAGAGGAACCACTGCCTGCAGCCTCATCTCCAAATCTCTTCCTACTCGCAGTCCACCGCTGCTGAGTAGTCATCAGGTCGTTCTCAATCAGACGAGCTCTCTCCACAAGCTCAGAAAAGTCAGTAATGCGGAACGGTATCAGGGCTGCCTCAGAGTATCTCGTAATCCCCTCAGAAATCTGTAGCACCTCTCAGCAGAAGTACTAACCAACTGCGGAGCATATCTGGCTAATGCAATAAACTCAGCCTCGTACTGCATCACCGTCTTGCTCCCCTGAACAAGCCTCAGAAAACTCTCCTGCATCTGCTGTCGTGCAGAAGGGGGAACGAACCAATCTCGGAACACCTCAGTGAACTCTTCCCAAGTAATCAAAGAGTTCAATCTGCCCTAAAACCTGGCCTCCTGCTGGCCAACCCACCAATGCTCAGCCTCTCCATCCAACAGAAATACTGCCAAAGGTACCTTCCTATCTGACGGACACTGCATCCCGTTGAAGGTCTTCTCCAATCTCCTCAGCCACTCCTCGGCTGCTCTGGGCTCAACAGCGCCCTCAAACCTCGGAGGTTTCAATCTCAAAAACATCTGGAGATATCTATCAATATCATCAGATCTGACGGTAGAAGCTCTGCTCTGAGTCTCGCTCATCATCTGAGCAACAAGTGTAACAAACTGAGACAGTGTATCAGCACCGGCCACTGGGGCTATACTCCCCACTGGTACTGCTTGACTGGCACTCTGCCCGTCTGTCATGTCTGGGTCTGGCTGATCCATACAGAAAATCCAAAAAAATCCAAAAAACTATCAAAAAAAGAACACAATAAAAAGCCAAACAAACCAAAACTACCCAGACCTACTCACTATAGATCACTTCCTATAGCTCTGTTTTACAATCCAACCAAATTCCAAAACCAATGCTCTGATACCACCAAAAGCTTGTCACGACCCGACCCGAGACGGATCCCGCCCGCACCGGGCCGCGACCAGCTTAACGAACAGACAGACCAGGATCTGGCTTTGGAATTTGTTTCGAAACTGATTCTTCCAAAGTCTTCAACTCAAAAACAGACGCACATAGAGCTACTATGAAACATCAAATGCAGCGGAACAAAACATCTATATTTTTCTTCTTTCTTTTCCTCAAAACAATCATATACAACTACAGACCATGGCTTAGACAGAAAGAAACAGAGCAGAAGAGCCATGCTGTACAAAAATCAAAAGTACAAAAATAATACCTACGGATCAGACTCTGAAATCTATTCCTGGACCTCCTTCCCTTTCCCAGAACCTGAAAGCCACCAGAAAACAAGAGTGAGCTCAACAGCTCAGCAAAGCAACAAACCTCCAATCAAAACTTCCAGAATCCAAAAACCAAACACATCAAACCAAAATCCACTCAGAAATCGAAAAAGAATCGTATCTCGAATCAGAACAGAATCAAATCAGAACTTATATGGAAATATATCAAATCAGAATCGGAGTCGTACGGATCAAAACAAACAGATCAAATCAGAACTGATTAGATCCACAGAATCAGAATCGTACGGAAATAAAAAATTCAGATCATATCGGAACAGGACAGAATCGTGTCAGAATCGTATCAAAATCATATCATCCAAATCAGACCAAATCATATCGTGCAAAAATTCAGAAATCATATTTGCTTACAGAACAGATATGGAAATCAGAATCAGATTATATCAGATAGTATTATAATTAATAGCTAAATTCCCTGACACTGATAGAATCTCTACGGATTCTGGCCCCTTATGCCTCCATTTGTGCTCACGGCACCAGAACAAATATGCTTATGTGCTCACGGCACCAGAACAGATTTCATTGGATCCGGAACATAATAGATATCAGATTTCAGATTGAGCTCATTTCAGATTTCTCAGACACTAACTGAATCTCTTAGGGTCCAGGCCCCTTATATCTCCCTTTTAATAGCATAAACAGATAGC
>NW_021460023.1:0-1010 GCF_001605985.2 Dendrobium catenatum
TAAAAAAGAGGGCCCCAATCAATGGCAAGACTTTAGATGTATTAGCTTATGCACTTTTCTTAATAAATTGAATTCTAAAATCATTGCTTCGAGATTAATTAATATTATGCCTAATATTATTTCTCTTAATCAGACCGGCTATGTGAAAGGTAGAAGCATTTTTTATAATGTTTTGTTAGCTCAAGAAATTACTCATGATATTAATGTTAAAGTTAAAGGAGGTAATGTGATTTTTAAACTTGATGTGTCTAAAGCTTATGATAATATCAATTGGAATTTCCTTTACAAAGTTCTTTCTCTTTTTGGATTCAATAACTCTTTCATTTCTCTTATCAAGAATAGCATTGAAAATTGTTATTTCTCTGTGATCATCAATGGCAAGAACAATGGTTTTTTCAAGTCTTCCAAAGGTTTAAGACAAGGTGATACGATGTCTCCTGCCCTCTTTATTATTGCCATGGAATACTTTTCAAGAGGTTTAAATGATTTATACTTGAGAAATCCTATGCTTAATTTTCGTACTATTAGAGGTTTTCCCATTACGCATCTTGGCTTTGCTGATGATTTCATTTTATTCACTAATGGTTCTATCAACAACGTATCTTTATTGCTTAATTTCTTAGTTAGCTTTTATAATCAAAGTGGTTTATCGATTAACAAAGAGAAAAGCACCTTTATTGTTGGCAAGTCCATTAATCATTATAGAACTAATGCTATTCAGAATATTTGTGGTTTTCAACACAAAGCACTGCCCATTACCTACCTTGGAACTCCCATCTATAAAGGTAAAAAAAGGATTTTTCTTTTTGATAATATCTTCTCAAAAATTGAAAAGAAGCTGAATAATTGGTCGTCTAATTTGTTATCTTATGGTGGTAGGCTCACTTTGATCAAGTCTATTTTAAACTCTATGCCTATTTATATTTTTCATACTTTACTTCCCTCTAATTACACTTGTGCTAAACTTGAAAGAATTTTGAACAAATTTTTTTGGGGCTCTACTTTTAACA
>NW_021460024.1:0-257 GCF_001605985.2 Dendrobium catenatum
TAAAATTGCATTCCTACAGATTAATGCTTTTACGGTAACATCGTGATAAAGAAATTAACAAAAAAAAATTAAAACTAAATATAGAGCCACCAAAACATGCTCTGGCTGAAGCATACTCCTGCTCCGGCTGAAGAAATCCACGCCCGCTTTATTCAATTGCTTGAGTATACTACAGCTTCTAAAGATTCATCCTCACGAACGATGAATGAGCTGAAGAAACATTGGGGAAAATAGACGATATTGGGGAGTTTAGGAGC
>NW_021460025.1:0-528 GCF_001605985.2 Dendrobium catenatum
TCCAACCTCTCAAATCATGCCAAAATTGATTTAGAGCTCGTTTCATGAATTGAGAATTCTCTAATAAAGTCTTCCCTTCCCCATGCATAATGGTTTGGAGCACCTCAAGGTTCCAAACACTTCATTGCATGAAATATTTTAACTTAGGACCAAGATTCTAGGTTCGTGAAATTTTGTTTGTTGATACAAAATCAACAACCATTTGTCCATTCCCCTTCATATTGGACATTTCGGAGCTTCCTCAAGGCCCCAAAATGTCCCGTTGACTTCAACCATCAAGAATTTAGGAACAAATCCTAAATTTCTTTTCCATTCGCTAATAACACAAAATTAGCGAATGATAATCCTTTTTCTTCATGCGTGATTACTTGGAAATTTCCAAGACTCCAAGCATATCATTGTATGAATAATTTGGGTTTGAAGCCAAGTTTCAAACTCTTCTACCTTGTTTGTTGGAGGACCAAATCAACAAACATTTCTCTCATGTATAGTATTTTGATAGGAAATACTTGAGTTCGCAAGTAACCC
>NW_021460026.1:0-228 GCF_001605985.2 Dendrobium catenatum
GGTGGATAAAATTTTCATATAAATATATTAATATTTAAAAAAATAAAATGAGGACATAATTCAAAGTAAAATTTTGTATTTGGTCATCCAAATAATGCTTTGATCCTTCCAAATGTGGTTCAGGTTCCCGATTTGGACTCATTTGGGCTCGGGATGGACCGATTTTGGTGTCGTTGAGTTCATCTTTCTGAGACGTTCAGTTCGATTATAAGTTTGCTGAAATTGGAG
>NW_021460027.1:0-283 GCF_001605985.2 Dendrobium catenatum
ATTAAGGCTAGTCGTCAATCAGATACGTAGAGAATACATGTTATCTAGCATATACTAGCAGCAATGAGATTGGGTATTGAAGAGTTTGATTTGGATTTGGAATTTGGGTTGGAAAACTTGGTATTTAAAATGAAAATTTCACCATCTTGCACTTAAAGCGGATGGTGGGGTAATGGATGATGGACCCGATCAAGATCCCATGGTCCGTCATCCCGGGCCATCATAGTCCCTGGTCTACTTAGTCAAAGGAGGTAGTCGACCCAACCTGATAGAAGGATCCTTG
>NW_021460028.1:0-202 GCF_001605985.2 Dendrobium catenatum
TGATGCCCTTCCTTTGACCCAAAGCTAGGTATTCCCTGCTTTGGTTTCTAATTAATCTGCCTATTTGGAGTAAGTCTTCTATCAGCATCCTATAGGCCTAAGGTTGGGTGATGCCCTTCCTTAGACCCAAGGTTAGGTATTCCCTACTTTGGTTTACATTTGATACGTCTATTTAGAGTAAGTCTTCTATCAGCATCCTGTA
>NW_021460029.1:0-464 GCF_001605985.2 Dendrobium catenatum
CGTCAGCAGACTTCTACTCGTCGTCGGACTTATGTCCATCAACAAACTTTCATCGGTCTTCTGCCCGAGGATGTACTTCTACATGACGTCGTACTTCTACCAGATGTCGAACTTCTTCTCGTCAATGGACTTCTACTCGTCGTCGGACTTATGTCCGTCGACGAACTTTCATCGGTCTTCTGCCTGAGGATGTACTTCTACATGACGTCGGACTTCTCCCTGTCGTCGGACTTCTGCTCGTCAGCGGACTTATACTCGTCTTCTGACTTATGCCCGTCGACGAACTTTCATCGGTCTTCTGCCCGAGGCCGTACTTCTACACGACGTCGGACTTCTCCTTGCGTCGAACTTCTACTTGCCTTCAGACTACTAACCGTCGTCAGACTTTTACCCGTCGATGGACTTTCATCGGTCTTGTACCTGGCGCTGCACCTCTACCCGACTTCGTACTTCTACCAGATGTC
>NW_021460030.1:0-309 GCF_001605985.2 Dendrobium catenatum
AAAATCTACTTTAAAATTATATATATTACATATATTTAATTCCTTAAGAGTTTGAGAGATCCCCTTTGAAATTTTAAGTATAGGTTGAATATATGAATGGACTGTATGGGGGAAAGTGATTAATGGATAATTATATTCTAATTATTCATTAATCACAATCTAGTTATGTTAATAAAAAAAAATCGATCTTTGCATGCTTAGGTTGTGCACACACCACCTAGCCTAGGCTCTCCTAGTTTTAAGGACTTGATTGTGCCATTTCATGTGCTTATTTATGCTTTGTTTAAGGGTTAGACAACACATTGATTT
>NW_021460031.1:0-385 GCF_001605985.2 Dendrobium catenatum
AGAAACTATTATATACATTAGATAAATAATAATATTAAGAATAAATGATTGAATATCCCATTAATAAGTCCAAAAACATAAAGCATATTGAATATAAAATAGATGGCTCTGATGCCACTATATCACACCCTAGGTTCAAAAGGCTTTACAAATCGGCAGTATAGAATGTGATGAAGGATTGACCTCAAATTTTGGAATAATTATTAAGAGCAAATTTCACTTAAAACTTATTTCACACTCGCTTGAGAAAGTTTATGTCCAAGTAATTATAAATAGTAAGAGTAAACAAATAAAATAGGTTAATATTATATTTCATAAATAGAGTCTATAATAAAAGTATAACAAAGTAAAAATAATGACTAATAGAAAAGAAACTAGAAAAAAT
>NW_021460032.1:0-224 GCF_001605985.2 Dendrobium catenatum
AATGATTGCGGGATGGCGCAATCATTGGTCGTGGACCGCGGATCGAATCCGGGTCCGCCACGTGTCGCCGCCTTTTTATTTTTATATAAAAATTGTTTTTTAAAGTTATTTTAAATTCCAAAAATCACAGAAAATTCATTTTTGCTCCGTTTTTTACGCATAATACCTCGTTTTGATAGTATTTTTATTCTCTACCTGATTTTTTTTATTATTATTATTAAAAT
>NW_021460033.1:0-365 GCF_001605985.2 Dendrobium catenatum
CCGCACCGGGTCCCATCCCACCACGCGCACCAAAGGCGTGCTTTGGGAGGTTTTCCAGTCCGCCACGAATATTGAAGTAGAGTTTTGAGTTTAGAAGAATTCGTACCTTCGCGGGGTTGTTGGTGTTGGCACATGGATCGAGGTGTCACTCGCCTACCTCGTCGTAGGTGTCGCACCGGGGTCCCATCCCACCACGTGCACTAAAGGCGTGCTTGGGGCTATTTTTCGGTCTGACATGAACGCCGAGGAAATAGAGTAGAGGGGATTATTTTTTTATTTAATAAAATAATTAGTTATAATTAAATTTAATTATAACTAATTATAACCATTTTAATTATGATTAAAAATATTTAAAATATAATTAA
>NW_021460034.1:0-1050 GCF_001605985.2 Dendrobium catenatum
GGGCAAAACCGAAATTGTGGAACCCTAGGGCGTATCAGTGTTCTTAAGAGAAAATTAGCCTATTTGTTTGGTCGGAAGGATCTTAGTAGAACGATGGAGGTCGGAGGAACTATAGTCGGACGATAAAGGTCGGAAGGTCCGTAGTCGGTGGGAGACCGAGGTCAGAGGAACCGTAGTCGGTCGACGATGGTGGTTGGTGGTCTAATGACGGTTGATGGACGGGTGGTGGTTAGACGAAGATTAGCAAACGGGCAGTGGTCCAACGGTGGTCGACGAAAGTTCACTAATAGTGGTGCTTAGGTTGAACTCTAAGATCATTGAAGCCTCAGAGCTCTTTCCAATCTCCCTCCAAATGGTCCCTTAATGAAGAGAGCATTGGCCTATTTACAGATTTTGTGAGTGGTACACTCCGTAAATATGGAGAGGATCCAAGATAAATTCAAAGTGGTCCATTAGACAATTCATATTATCTCTCAAGATTATATGACATTTATTCATGCATTTAAGTGTCTTAATGATATTTGAATTAAGCGATCTTAGGCTCATTGGATTTGTAATAACCCAAAATTTTAAAATTATTTATTTTAAATAAAAAAAATGAATTGCAACACAATAGAGAAGAATACTAGGTATCAACAAAACAACAAAAATATGTTATTTAAATAAAATATATTTGATCCAATCTTACATAATTGAACCCTTAAGGAATCACTTAATCATCTTAAGCTAAATGACTCAATTTGATCAAATTGATAAACACCTTAGGTAAGTTCATTACACTCACATGGAGTCAATTTGACTCAATGGGCACAATTGGTCCACTTGATGTGATATGAACTAACTTTAAACCCATTTTAACCAATTGAGCCAAATTGACCAAATTTGCTCATTTGGTCCCAATCAAGCCTTTTATTGGACGCCCTTATGAGATTCTCACATGACTTCACCCATATGACCCATTGTCCCAAGTTTGATCAACCCTAAACCCAAGTTTAGTTAATATTGAACTTATTTGAGGTCGGACGGACCGTAGTAGGCGACGTAGACCTG
>NW_021460035.1:0-250 GCF_001605985.2 Dendrobium catenatum
TTGAGATTTAAGGATTTAAAGGAAGGAAGCCATCTTATTCTTCTTCTCTTTTTCTAGTGGCACATATTGTGCATCTTTTGACTTTTTATGCACTTCGTGCATTTCTTGATTTCTGGCGCACTTTACGCATTTCCTTGACTTTTTGATTGATCTTGAGAACAGGCTTCAATTTCTTCAAAAACCTTAAAATGATTGATCTCTTTTGGAATGCTCGGATTATATCTCAAGTATTAGAGAATAAAAGTCATTC
>NW_021460036.1:0-346 GCF_001605985.2 Dendrobium catenatum
GTATCTAGTTCAAATATGATTTAGGCTTCGTTTTGGGCAACTTTTTTGTTGCTTTCTAAAGCATTTTTTTAGTACAAAAATTTCGTGAATTAGAAATTTTTATACTAGAAAGCCGTTTTAGAAAGCAGCAAAAAAGCTGCCCCAAAGGAAGCCTTAGTATCTTTCAAGCATAGTTCAAATGCATAAAAATTATTCAAATATGATTCCAACTATGTTCAAAAAAGGATTAACAAAGAGTATTAGAGTATGCAAAAGAGTACAATTCAACAATTATAAAACAACTTTAGGGAAAAAATTATAAGGCACTTACAACACTGTAAAATTCATTTGCTATAACTCAACAGGC
>NW_021460037.1:0-1989 GCF_001605985.2 Dendrobium catenatum
CTTTTAGAGATTAACTCTTTTAGCACGTGCTTCAAAATTTTGTATTATGGTTAGTGGGGACAATCGGCTCTTTAGTTTCTTTTTTTTATGCTTTGTAGCTCTTCGAGCATTAGTGAGCTGTTGTCCCTTTAAAGACCTTGTAATTTTCCCTTATATCAATGCGTAGGCCCCTTTGATGGGTTTCCCCTAATATATATATATGCTTCAAAATTTAATGAGAATTGTAATATTATGTAGGATTATTTTGTTAATATACTAAGAGATTTATTTTCTGCATTTTCTTCTTTAATTTATTTTATTTTGTTTAATTTTGTAATTGTAATTTTAAGTGTTTTGGAAGAAATAGATCTTTTTGTGATTGGAAAAATTTTAATGGATGATGACAATAAGATGATTCTATTATGGACCCAAAATTTCTTTCCACATAGAAGTTAGATATCATAGATGTTCTTATATGATGAATGATGGAGATTTGCAAAAGATTGATTTGGATCAATTTGAAATTATGATCAACACTAATTAAATGAATCACATATTAGCTATTAAAAAATTAGAGAAAGGAAAATTTAGACATGTCATAATAGGAATTTATTGTGCCGCATAAATTTATGTCAAGATAACTATTTGTATGATGGTGTATTGAGTGTTAAGTAATTTATTTTATATATTGGTACATCACATGCCTTTATAAATAAGTTTTTAATTGTGATTATTTTGATCAACTTTAGCCACTCATCAATCATAATTCATTCAGATCCACTCATTTTACGAGAGACTATTGAAACCACTAGTCACAAGCTGGTTCTGAGTTATTTAATTCTCCTCTTTATGGGTGAGAGATTGTCTTGATTGTTCTTAATTAGTGTTCCGTTAACTCCAGTTCATTTAGCTCATATTTAAGTCACTCTATTAACACCAATTCATTTCCCTTTGATCCTAATTTAACCATATTTAAGTCACTTGTTAGCTCAAATTTCTTAGGAGTCCCCCTTTCATCTAGGAAACAACTCTTCTAACCACTAATCACTAGTTGATTCTAAGTCACTAGGCCCTCCTTTTAGGAGAGGGATTGTGTGAAACCCTATAAATAAAAGAAACAAAACTCTAAAACATCAAAGAGTGTTTTGGTGTAATTGTTGAAATTTTATTAAGAAACTTCACATTTAATCATGCTCATCATGAAGAAATTAAACATGGGATGGGTGATCTCATGGAAAGTTACACTAAAATGATAAAACTGTGAGGCACTTAGGCCAAAACAGATAACATCTCGATATTAGCTACCTCTAGAATCCTATATTCCTGGTGGATGATTCTTGAATAAACATACTGACGAGGACGTAAATTACTTAAGTTGGGTTAATCCGTGAATCTAATTTCAACACAAAAGTGACCCATTTATTTTTTTCTTGAATTCTTTAGCTTGTTGGTATGCTCTTCTTATTTTTTATCAATTATCCTAAACTATATAGCTAACAAGTTACACTTTTTTTTATTAAAACATGTTATTAGATATGGCCTGGGTCATCCTGGTTAAAGCATTTTATTAAAACATGTTGGTATGGTTAAATGTTAATGAACAATTTAAGATCAAATGGTTTTTTTATGATTAATCCAATGAAGTGTTATTGAATTTTGATCAATTTTATCAAAATGCCACTAAAAAAACACTTCGAATATATCACCATTCTTTATGTGAATGAGTTTGAAGAGAGCTTGGAGATCCAAATAACTCTAATGTTTTACTTGACATTCTATGGTGAAGATCATTATTAGTTATCACAGTCGATTAATTGTGATTGTTTGGCCGCCACCATTCTACTACTACCATCTGATTCTAGTAATGTAACTATTGTCATCTGATCATCTTTGACTTGTCATCACAAATCTATTCACCATTGACCAGTTATCATCATTTAACTATTATCACTCGATCATCATTACATGATTGCCATTACTTGATCATAATCATTTGATTATTATCATCTG
>NW_021460038.1:0-229 GCF_001605985.2 Dendrobium catenatum
GCCGTTGCCAGGTCCCAAGTCCTGGATAAGAAAAGCGGAGGGTTGCGAATAATTATGACATGAATCATTTAAGAAATTGTGTTACTTTTAATAGGCTACAATGGAGAAAAAAGATTCATGTAGCCGACCCACGTAGTGGGATAAAGGCTTGATGTTGTTGTTGTTGTACCCAACATTTGGATTCATATAAAATTTTTCTGTAATTTAATTTATAGAAAATTTACTCCTA
>NW_021460039.1:0-300 GCF_001605985.2 Dendrobium catenatum
ATTTTAGCCATGCAAGAGGAGTTGAATCAATTTGTTACGAATGATGTTTGGGAGCTTTTAGAAAGACCTAAGGGACAAACTATAGTTGGAACAAAGTGGGTCTTTAAGAATAAGGTGAATGATTCTGGAGAAGTGGTTAGGAATAAAGCAAGATTAGTGGCTAAGGGGTATAACCAAATAGAAGGGATAGACTTTGAAGAGACTTTTGCCCCTATAGCTAGAATGGAAGCCATTAGAGTGCTATTAGCCTTTGTCTGTTATAATGGATTTAAGCTTTTTCAAATGGATGTTAAGAGTACC
>NW_021460040.1:0-293 GCF_001605985.2 Dendrobium catenatum
TTTTAAAACACAATAACATAAACAACCACAATAAATAAAATAACAAACATAGTATATTGTAAGAAACTAAACATGCCTTTTAGTATAAATGATACAAAGTCCATGAAGCAATGATAACATATAAAGAAAGTACTTTAGTGCATGATGCAGTAGTCTCCTCTAACAAAATCTCATCTTATACGCACAACCATCACAACATAATTGATGGCTATCATAGCCATCCACAACATCACATCACCATGAGGATTTCCTCACAAGTAAGGAAATAAAAAAAAAAAATTAAAAAAGAACAT
>NW_021460041.1:0-1322 GCF_001605985.2 Dendrobium catenatum
TCAAAGTTCCAGTAGAAGGATGAGTCTCGAACAACCACTGAATGTTCGTAGGCTCTAAAATCTACAACCACAAAGGATGACTTCAAATCTACCAAATTCAGTAAAATCAGCATTAGGAAGCGCAATCCCTATAGCTCAAGTCTGAAGCCTGAATGGGTGTAAGAGGTCGGATCCAACAAGCCCAAATATGACTGGATCGCTGGCAGCTCCGTCTACTCAACAAGCCATAAGAAAGGCCGTAGTAGAGGAACCCCCATCTCAGCAACCAGAGGACAAAGGTCTATCAAATTCTAGCTCTCCCGATCTAACAAACTCAAGTGATTCAGATTA
Organism: Dendrobium catenatum; assembly: GCF_001605985.2. NCBI lineage: Eukaryota > Viridiplantae > Streptophyta > Magnoliopsida > Asparagales > Orchidaceae > Dendrobium > Dendrobium catenatum. The sequence continues at coordinate 331 of NW_021460041.1, forward strand.
AAGTCTTCTAAAATGGTTAAGGATCAAGGTACTACCTACGTTTGATACTATCAACTGAATCCAGAACCTGCAAATCCTTCAACAAATACGTAAAGCACAAAGCGAGGATCGAAGGAGTTTTTCTTCAACAAGTCCGCCAAAGCATAAAGCAAAGAACCGAAGAAAATTATCCCAAAGTTCACACAAAACTCAAGGCGGAACTAAGTGGATTTCGTCATCAACAAGTCCGTTGTGCACAAAGCGCTGGACCGATGAACTTTTTCGCCATCGATCTAATACAAACCTAAGGGTTTAGATCACTGGCATCGACTCCTTCATTAAGCCCGCCAAAGCTAGAAGCATAGGGCCGAAGGTACAAAAAATCACCTGACAAGTCAACAAAGACAAATCAGGTAATTCTCCATCAATGTCCGCAGCACAAAGCACAGGGCAAAAGAAATCAACATCTCAACCATCTATTGATACATCCAAGAGATCTATGGAGGAAGAAAATCGTAGTGTGACATCCGAGCAAAATTTTGGAGATCCACTAAAAGAAAATCGTAGTGTGACATCCAAGCGAATTTTTGGAGATCCACTAAATGAAAGCCTTAGTGTGACATCTAGAACAAATATCTAGATATCCACAAGGACAAACAGCTTACAACAAACATGATTCGCTCTAGACGCGTACCACATTTATTGGGGGGCATTTGTTGACCTCTAAGCAAAAACCAAAAAGAACAAAAAGAGAGAGAGAGAGGAAAGAAGCTCAAAACCATGCCCTTACCCGTCAGACTCGCGATATCCTGCCAAAATTATACTGATTCGGCGCCGCTTGAGTCGTATCCCACAAATTCTGCCCGAACCCCACTCGAGGTCGTTCATCCACGTCATTAAATACCCAATCGAATGGAGCCTTCGGCTATTTTCCTCTTCCCAAACAATTCTTCCACACACGCGAAACCTCTGCTCCCGTCGCCTCCATGCTGCCGAATCCCGTGAGAGAGAGA
>NW_021460042.1:0-210 GCF_001605985.2 Dendrobium catenatum
ATTGAGAAAGACGGAATGTGCCTTACCTTGCGTACAGTAATTGCTCGAACAATCTCGTCGGACGAAAACGGCTCCGAGTCGTCCGAAAATCAACTTTTGTAAATGACTCCTTGACTTTCTCTCTCCTCAAAAGATATTTTTATTTTTATAAAATTTCCTCTCTCTTCAAAACATCTGATTTCAGCTTTATAAAACTCAGATCGGCCCGGC
>NW_021460043.1:0-555 GCF_001605985.2 Dendrobium catenatum
TGCCAGAGCTCGAGGTGACTCTCACCAATCTCAGCAGCAGGGGGCAGTGGTCCGATGCAATCCGAAGCAAATGCCTCACCGAAACCAAGGGAGCCAAATGAATGCCGATAGAATTCATAAGAACCCGGTCAAGCCGCACCCAGATTTTACTGTTGCCAGACTTGTTGTTCGACCAAGTGTACTTTGGACCAGTGAACCCCAAGTCGTGGAGGTCATTATCAATCAAGAAGGCCGTCATCTCCTGTGCACCAATCCAAAAGCTGAATCTTCTGCCTCCCTTCTTCTCACTTTGGTCAAGATAGCAGTTAAAATCACCGCCCACAATCACCGGGAGTTCAGCATCAATGCACGAGCTCAGGACTTCCCACAAACTCCGTCTAGTGTGATAGTGTTGGTGGAATTTTGAAAACATGTTTTGAAAATTATTAGTTTTCTTTAGGAATTTTAAAATTGGGATTGAATTCTAATTCTAGAGATCGAATCAACTCATTCGGAAAAATATATCACACCGTAAGACTAAAATAAAATTTCATAACGGTGTTCAGACTTAGAATT
>NW_021460044.1:0-330 GCF_001605985.2 Dendrobium catenatum
AAAAATTAAATTTTCTAATGAATTCAATTTTATGTTGTAGTTCAAAGTATAGCACTTGTAAGATAAAAAAATTAATGGTTTTTCATATAGGCTAACGAACATTTTAAACACAAAACAAAAACATTTAAACATCCAAAAAATCTAAAGCAATAAAAGAATAGAAAAACACTACACAAAATACAAGTACACAAACTATAAAATGTTCATATCACATTCCAAATGTCTCACAACAAGAAGCATGGAATCCGATGTGAAAAACATTTCAAAATCATACAACACAAAAAATAAAAATAAAAAAACACATAAAATAAATAAAAAATAAAAATATAA
>NW_021460045.1:0-278 GCF_001605985.2 Dendrobium catenatum
AAAAAGGTCAGTGGCATAGCTGTGAGCCTGTGAGCCATCGAGTCGTTTTCATTTAGAAGCGTAAAAGACTCGCAAGTCGCAAATCCAATTGGCAATTTGGACTTGGGAAAATGTGAACAGAGATAATTTTTAGGAGATAATTTTTAGGTGCAGGATATCTTATGTTATTATATTCTAAAATGTTTTTTTTTTCTTTTAATTGGAGCGTTATAAGATAATAAATTAATATTAAAAAAAATAAAAAGTGTATTATCTTATTTTAATAACAAAATAATAAT
>NW_021460046.1:0-1390 GCF_001605985.2 Dendrobium catenatum
ACCTGTTACTGTTGAAGAAAATCGGTCGGCTAGGGCAGAAAACGAGTCGGCGTCCAGGTCGGTCCAAGAGTTCGTCGGAACAGAGGACGAACAAAGGCCTTAGCTCCTGCTTGAGTTCTGCTCGGAGAGGGAGATCTCGTCCAGACGGCGTCGGGATCAGTCTAGGTGCGCGAAACCAAAACGGGAGAGGCTTCGGCTCAGGCGGCGTCGGGTGTGGTCCGGACGTGCGAAGCAGGGAGAGGGGGAAAGCTCGTCGGGCTGACGTTTCGCAAACCAGATAGGCCTGCGGCTGCTGGGTTCGGGGCCTTCAAAGGGGCTTCGGCCCTTCAATTCAGAACCGAGAGAACGAGAGAGAGAGTGTCTCCGTGAGGGAGAGAGAGAGTGCGAAAAAAAAAAGGGCTCGGACGTGAGAGAGCTGGGCGTTAGCGAAGGCCAGAGAGCGTGAAAAAAACGCCTCCGAGAGCTTCGTCCCGAGTTAATCAAGCCTGTCGTCGAAAGAGGAAACCCGCCAATTTTGATCTGTCGTTGCAGTAATCCAAGAACACGCGAAAGGCAGCTGTGCTCTGCTTCATATCGCTGCTTTGTCTGAGGAAGATCGCGAGCATCAGGGGAAAAGGACCATGCCGGCTGCCGCTCAATCGAGGCCGTCAGATCAAATTTCCTGATCTAGGAATTGAATTCAAAATACTCAAAAAGTCGGATGGCATTTAATAAGCTCAAATTGAGCTGAGTCAAATTGAATTTGGCTAAGGTCGGGTTATACTCGGGTCTAAATTCGACTCGATTTGAATCGACTTAGGCTCGAGTCGGCACAACGAAATTTAATTAATTGAGTCTAATTGAACTCATTCAAGTCTGATCCGGCTCGAGTCGGGTCGATTCGAGTTCGAATTAGGCTCGACGGGGTTCGATTAAATCGATCAAAGGTGCTCGAGCGAAAAACGAGGTCAACAAACGGACCCCCAACATATGCGGAGAATAACGAGTGAACCGTATATGTTGGCGTTGACCTTCCTAACTCTAGGAAGATACAACCTCAGGGTCGACTAACGAAACCACTAAGAGGATGCAATCAATCTAAAATCAACCGATGAGAATCAAATCAATAAAGAGAGAGAACAGGTCTACCATCTGTCCAACCCAAACAATAAGATAGGAGATAGGGAAAGAAACATCATGCTTACATGGATAGGATTGAAACATGATTACAAAGAATCCAAAAGGAATCCAACAATCATCTAGAGCATAAATCTAAGATAATACGAAGAGAAGGGAAATCAATAATAGTTTGAACATCAAAGGAAATATCAAAGAGCGATAATCAGAGAAAAGCAATAAGAAAGAGTAATCAAGTATGGAGAACCTATCTGCCTGCCTGACCGGGTCGAAA
>NW_021460047.1:0-311 GCF_001605985.2 Dendrobium catenatum
CCAATGTACCTCGCAAGACAAATGAAAGAAAAATACACAAATGAGCTTAGATGCCATTCATAAAAGAAATGCAAATAAATAGAAATGTAACTAGCATGAAGATTAATATTAACATTCATAAAACATGTACAAGTAGTAAACACTGAATAACAAAAGGAAATATCAGCCTAACCTAGGGCTAAAAGTCATGTCCTAACCAAATAAGTCTAAGGTGTTTATAGGCTGTGTACTTTTGGATAGGTCCTATATAGGGAAGTTTAATTAAAGTTACTTGCATTTGATTTGTTAGAAGGCAAGAGAAAGATTTTAAT
>NW_021460048.1:0-257 GCF_001605985.2 Dendrobium catenatum
ATTTCTTTACAAAGTGTTATCTTCGTTTGGTTTTAATTAGTCTTTCATTAAGCTTATCAAGAATAGTATTGAAAACTTTTGTTCTATTATCATCAATGGTCATAACCATGGTTTTTTTAAAATCTGAGCATAGGCTAAGACAAGGGGATCCATTGTCTCCTTCTCTGTTTATTATTGTCATGGAATACCTCTCCAGAGGTCTTGAGGATCTTTATAGAAAGTATCCTAACCTCCTCTTTCATACTGCTGGTTGTATT
>NW_021460049.1:0-310 GCF_001605985.2 Dendrobium catenatum
CCGCCAAGGGGGAAAGAGAAAACAAACATCATCATTATAACAAATGAAGCAAAAGATAGCCAAATTAATCTGTAAATCAGAAAGTTGATGCTCTAAAATGGTTGGTAACCTTTGTACTTCTTCATGTCCTCCCTCCTGCGATTGCGGTGCCGGGCCCAATCCGAGATGCTAGCACAATCCTCACCTTCAGCTTTGCCTTCCGCAGGCCCCGGGATGATCTCAATCCGTAGCACATGGTTGGAGAAGTTACTCGAGTTGAAGGCAAATTCGAATTTCTGATCAGCGCTCGCGCGTGAGAAACTCGGGTCCA
>NW_021460050.1:0-433 GCF_001605985.2 Dendrobium catenatum
ATTTGGCATTACAGAATGACAAACATTGTGATGTTGGATGCATAAGAAGCTGTACAATACAGCTCTCAAATTTTCCATGAAGATTGATATTTAGGAATATTAAGAAAAATACTGAGAAATGATTCCAATCATTTCTCAAACATGCTTCCCCAACAACGACGACAACAACAAAAATAAAAACAACATCAAACCTTTATCCCACTACGTGGGGGTCATATACATGAATAATTTTTCTCCATTATGTCCTATTAGGAGTGAAATTATCATTTAAATCTAATAAAAAAAAGTTGTTTCTAATACTTTCTAACCAACTTTTTTAGGTCTATCTCTATTTTTCTTAACATAGATTAGATCTAATGTATCTACTCTCCTAACTAGTTCATCGGAAGGCCTGATGTTTTATGTGACCATATCATCTATGGCGACTCTCTAA
>NW_021460051.1:0-275 GCF_001605985.2 Dendrobium catenatum
TGTTCTGATATGGATCTTCCAGGAATGAATGCTGCTTTCTCTTCAGACACCATCTTGCCAATAACTTTCTTCAATCTGTTAACTAACATACTAGCCACAATTTTTTAATTAGTCTGAGAAAGGCTGATAGGCCTATAATTTGATGGAATCAAAGGGTATTTTACTTTAGAAATCAAAGTAATTAAAGTGTCCTTCCACTCTCTATTTAGAATGCTAGTTTTGAAAAACCGGTTGATAGCACTCCAAAGAGTTTCCCAAACAATACTCCAATAGCT
>NW_021460052.1:0-962 GCF_001605985.2 Dendrobium catenatum
ACGACATTGGTGATCAAGACTTTCAGGTATTTTGGATACAAGGGCGACTCGATCTACAAAAAGTACACTCCATAGCAGAATCGGAAAGGAAGTTTGAACAAATTAGAACCACACTTCCTGGTGTTCCAAAGTCTCTTATTAGTTCTATCTTAAGAAGAAAATAGTTCTGGTGCCCATAAACACCGGAAATAACAAATCCATTACACTGATGATCTTACAAGGAGTTCTCTCCAAATCTGCAGTCATTGATTCCAAAGTCCAGAAAGTCTCTTCCCCGGTGAATGGGAAAGGGGGAGTCAACATCACAACGCCACGCCACCGGATCTGCAACACTTATGAAAGCAGACAGAAGGCGTCTACAATCTACAACGCACGCCACCGGATCTGCAACACTTATGAAAGCAGACAGAAGGCGTCTACGATCTACAACGCATGCCACCGGATCTGCAACACTTAGACAATCTACAACGTACGCCACCGGATCCGCAACACTTATGAAAGCAGACAGAAGGCGTCTACAATCTACAACGCACGCCACCGGATCCGCAACATTCGTACTAGCGGACAGAAGGCGTGTATAAGCTCTCTAATGAAAAGTTGTGTGCATCCAAATGTTAGTTATTTGCACAACTATAATTATTTCAAAATACCCCTGCACGTGCACCATAAATTGTATACACATAGGTGCACTAAAAAGGTATATGCAATCTTGACCCGCATGGGCCCTGACGAGCGTGTTATTGGTACACATGTGATGTCTAGGGATGCTGGGCGGGTCAATGAGTGAATTCAAGTTCGAACCTGATCCTTCTATACGGGTCAATAGAAGTTGACAGGGTTCGAACCAATAAATAAGTATACAGTCGCGATGTCTAGTATATTTGTTTTATTGCATTCATATTAGGCATTCAAGGCCTATAATTAAGAGAATTCACTAAACAAAAGGCATGAAGCCTACGAAA
>NW_021460053.1:0-590 GCF_001605985.2 Dendrobium catenatum
TGCATCAGCCATATTTGTAATGACATGCATCAAGATCGAGCGGGGGCTATTTCAGGTGCTATGCAGGGTTCACGCGAGGAAGTTGGGCCCTAGGCCGGCGAGTGTGCCACACATGCTCGAAACGCGCAGCAAGTGTAGCTAGCATAGGTAGAGATGGACTCGATCTCTCGCAGTATGAGTCTTGAGAAGCTGGCGAAGCAATTTTTAAGGAAGTAGGTGCTATAAGCGGATGAGCACTTTACCGTTATACAGTGTTTCTTGTATTTACATTTATGCACTGCTTCTATTATAAATAACCATGTACTCTATTTTATTCATTAATAATATTTCTCCTCATTTTCTCTGTTCTGTCTCTCTTCCTCTCGTATCTTCTTCTTCCTCAAGAACTGTTTCATGGTATCTAGAGCTGGTTATGGGAGATCGAGAATCTGAATCTTCCCACCCTCCCGCTTCCTCCACGCTTCTCGCCGATTCATCCATGAATACCGAACTTACTCTACCGCCGTCTCTCAAGTTCATCATCTCTAACTTCAAGAACCTCATACCTCATCAACTCACCACCGAAAACTACAACATCTGGAGGATTCAAA
>NW_021460054.1:0-414 GCF_001605985.2 Dendrobium catenatum
GATGATGACAAAATAATTATTGTTTGTATGATTTCAAATTAACCAAATCTCTTAAACTCCCCCTGAATTGATGAATATATGAAAATAAGGAGGCATTTTGAACCATAGAACACAATTTTTTGTTTTTAAAAAATTTTAACAACAAAACAAAAAAAATCAAAGGACCACAAGCGAAACATACAAACGGACCACAAGCAAATCATACAAACATAATAGTTTCTCCCCCTTTTTGACAACAACAAAAAGTGAAGAAGAAATACACGAGAAATGTAAGTAATTATATAAAATTCATTTGAAGATGTAATCTAAATGGTGATTGTCATAAGGTATGCAATCTAAAACTAATAGCATTAGATCAATCAGAGAAATTCATAGAACTTAAGAAGTGATATAACATTGTAAGTAAGAAGAATT
>NW_021460055.1:0-448 GCF_001605985.2 Dendrobium catenatum
CAAGTTGAAAGGCATGAAATAAAAGAAGTATTAAACACGTGAAATGTAAAATGATCATAGAAAGTCATATAGATATAGGTGCACGGCTACCTTTGCATGACACTATATTATTTAATTCTTTTGTTACCAGTTTCTCAGTTTTATATTAAAGTATGCATATTGATCGTCTTTATATTGTAATTGAAATTGAAAGAGTTATTTGATACCTACTAAGCGTTAGCTCACTCTCTAGTTTTGGGATATATTTAGAAAAACCTACTAATTAGTAATGACTGACAGACCGCCATTCACCTACCACCGTAGGGAGACGCCGGGTGACAGGTTATTTTGTTATTTTGATGTTTTGTAATAGATGGACGTATAAAATGACATGTGATGAAGGGACATCTATTTTTGTATCAGACTTTTATGTACATGTTTATAAATGAAAGAAACTATCATTTTGAAT
>NW_021460056.1:0-237 GCF_001605985.2 Dendrobium catenatum
GAAGAAGAGAGAAGGTTTAAAAAAAAAGAGAAAAAAAGAGAAGAAAAAAAAAAAGAAAGAGAAAAATGAGAAAAAAAGAAGAAGAAAGATAAAATTGCATTTCTTTCATCTCCACCATCGTCGCCCCTACACAAAGGTATAACTTTTCTAAGCTAAAAATCATCTCGACGCTAGTGACGAGCTGGCAAACCCCCTATGCACTCACGTAGCGTAGTAGGGAGGAAAACCGGTGCGGCG
>NW_021460057.1:0-224 GCF_001605985.2 Dendrobium catenatum
TACCCAACTTCATATAAATAATTAGTGGATTAAGATCGATCCCTCACTTCTAAAACTAGTCAAGCTTGTTCCGTTAGAAGTTAATAGCAACATAAAACGATGGGTTTGAGGCAAGCACATCACAATAAGAGTATGACAAGAAACTTACATGACCATTGAAGACAATGTCAACACCATATGAGTATAATAGTTCTTCCATTTCCACCCTCATGCACTCCACCTCC
>NW_021460058.1:0-965 GCF_001605985.2 Dendrobium catenatum
CGAAATCATTAAGGCCTCCAAATGCCTAACGAACGGTCCATGATCAAGGGATTCAATCTCGGCCGTCCATCCAACCACTTGCCATTTACCTTTGATCTCTCACCTATTTATAGGCCATTCCACTCCAGAAATCAATAAATAGACCCCTTATTTCTCTTGAAAAGGGACCCAAGCAAGAAGAGAAGAAGATAAGAGAAGGAAGAAGAGAAGGAAGAGAAGGAAGAAGCTCCTACTCGACCACCACCGGAACCTTGCCGTACCACCGCAGGAGCCTCGCCGGATCACCGCCAGAGCCTCATCGGACCACCACATGAGGACCTCACCTCGCCGGACCACTGCCGGAGCCTCGACGGACCACTGCTGGAGCCTCGCCGAACCACCACTTGAGGCCCTCATCTTCGTTAGAGGCCCTCACCTTCGCTAGAGACCCTCACCTTCGCCAAAAGCCCTCACCCTCGCCAGACCACCATCTGAAGCCCTCACCTTCTTCAGAGGCCCTCACATTCACAAGAGGCCCTTACCTTCGCCAGAAGCCCTCATTTTCGCCAGAGGCCCTCACCTTCGTTAGACCATCACCTGATGCCAGAAGTTCGGCCATAACATCACCTGACACCCGGACTTCTATCGTACAGTTGTTATTTGTAATCTGATAGCCCTCCGTCAGACCATCACCTGAGGCCAGAAGTTCTGCCATACCATCACCTGACACCCGGACTTCTATCGTACAGTTGTTATTTGTAATCTGATAGCCACTACAAGAAAATAGGTAATTAGTGACCGCTAAAAATGTTAATTTTGACGCTAAAGCAAATAACGACAAAAAATATTTGGGTCGCTGATTTGTCACAGTAGCCTCATCGCTGAGGCTTTTAGCGACCAAAAATTTTTTTGGGTTGCTAAATTAGCGACCACTAATTAGTATTGGTCACAAAAATTGAACATATTAGCGACCATTTTTTTGGACG
>NW_021460059.1:0-346 GCF_001605985.2 Dendrobium catenatum
TACTTATTTTAATGTTATAATAAATTATTACAAAAAAAAAATGCTTTTACTTTACTCTGGATATACCTAACCAAACCAAACATGGGAAACAATTCTCATGCGTTTATTTTGCATACAACCAAACAAGCTTAAAGTATTTAGAATGTATTACATTTACTTTACACTGTATTTCTTTTTCAGGCAACCAAACAGCCCCTTAGAGTGATTAAGTCATTAATAAGTGTACCCGTTTTAGATATCTTAGGTCTATTGTTTAGAGTGATAATGAAATAGATGGGGATATTATTAGTAGAATTCAAGTTGGATGGTTGAAGTTGAGGAATGCTTCAGGTTTGTTGTGTGATAT
>NW_021460060.1:0-216 GCF_001605985.2 Dendrobium catenatum
CCTAATAGGTTGGGATGACTGACCTTCCTCTCTTTCAAGTATTCTTTCAGCCATTAAATCTGTAACACATTACATTAATAGTTATGCATATATATAATCATGTGTTACTATTTAGACATTGTCACCTTATCCTCATATAAGAACATACAAATCATATAAAAATACACATGGTGTCATACAAATCAACCGAAATTAGACTCATTACTTAACTTAGAA
>NW_021460061.1:0-646 GCF_001605985.2 Dendrobium catenatum
TCTTGGTTACACCAAGATACACGCATGCCCTAATGATAGCACATTATTTTGGGGAGATAAGTCTAATGAAAATGTATGTGAAGTATGTGGAGCATCAAGATGGACTCCTAATCAGAAGAGCGATATTACACAAGATAAAAAAGTTCAGATGAAACCTGCTAAGATTCTACGATATTTTCCATTGATTCCAAGACTTCAAAGATTATTTAAAACCAAAAGAATGGCAGAAGAGATGATTTGGCATGCTACACAACGAAATACAGATGGTATGCTGCGACACCCAGCTGACGGAGAAGCATGGAAATCATTTGATTACAGATTTCCTGATTTTGTTGCAGATCCACGTAATGTTCGCCTTGGTTTAGCTACGGATGGTTTTAATCCTTTCAAGATTATGAGCAGCACATACAGCATTTGGCCAGTTATTCTAGTGCCATATAATATGCCCCCCTGGAGTGGAATGAAACAATCATCATTCATTATTTCAATGATTATACCAGGTGAAAAAAGTCCTGGAAATGACATTGACATTTATCTTAAACCTCTGATTCATGAATTGCAACAATTATGGCAAGGTGTTCAATGTTATGATGCTGGAAGTGGAGAAAATTTCATGATGCGTGCAGCATTATTATGGACTATTAAT
>NW_021460062.1:0-265 GCF_001605985.2 Dendrobium catenatum
GGCAATGACGTGCATTTTTTATGACCTAATACATCAACTGATCGAGTGTTATGTAGACGACCTTGTTGTTAAAAGCATGGATAAGAGAGATCACCTAGGCGACTTGAAAATTGTTTTTTGAAAGGATGAGGAAGTATGATCTAAAAATGAATCCTCTCAAATATGCTTTTGGAGTCTCTTCTGGCAAATTTTTGGGGTACGTTGTCCTTCATCGAGATATCGAAGTCGACCCCAACAAGATCAAGGCAATCATGGAGATGCCACC
>NW_021460063.1:0-396 GCF_001605985.2 Dendrobium catenatum
CCGGACGTTCCTCTACGTCCGGTCGGAGGACCTAATAATTGTTCCCATCAGTCACTTGCTAAGAGCAACACCAAGTCCTTCCGGCACCATCTGGCTTGATGTCCGCCATATTAACCATTTTCTCTTATACTTATGAAGAAACAGCGTGATGGTGACCATAAACCAACTTCTATGGTGTCAGCTCACTGACGTTGCTTTACACTCGTGCATTCGAAGCCAAGCATATATGCCATCTAATACATTTTTTAGATCATGTGGATTCCAAATCACTATACTTTTATTTAATTCTATTATGTTAGGATTCAAGATGCTTTTAATTATTTTATTAGTACTTATTTGAATTTTAAATTAGTGTAGAGAAGATTTTTGAATTTAAAGCCGTTGGATAAGCATAAC
>NW_021460064.1:0-310 GCF_001605985.2 Dendrobium catenatum
TATTTAGTCACTGATTCTTCTCTTTTTCTCTTATCCAGAGTGAGGTCAACGATCGTGATCTTCTCAGTTGCACTAGTGAATCTCTTTACAAACATATTTTCCAATTCTACGAAGGTCTTCGCAGAATCATTTAGTAGTTCAGCATACCATTCGAAAGCAGTTGCTGTCAAACTGATGACGAATTGTCAGAAGAGTAGGGTGTCATTTCCTCCTGTATTCCCACAGCTGGCTTTAAAATGTGCCAGGTGCTGCATGGGGTTGTTATTACCGTTAAAAGTATTGAACTTTGGTACATAATACCCTTTTGGGT
>NW_021460065.1:0-211 GCF_001605985.2 Dendrobium catenatum
CATTTGTTTTACACTAAAGCCAAGAAAGTAATTAAGTAATCCCATCATGCTCATTTCAAACTCATTACTCATTGTTTTTGAAAATTCATCGCATAAGTTTTTATCCAAAGATCCAAACAAGATGTCATCCACATATATTTGAACAATGAGATTTTCTTCTTTGACCTTTTGTAGAAAGAGTGTAGTATATACACTACCCTTTTTAAATCCT
>NW_021460066.1:0-318 GCF_001605985.2 Dendrobium catenatum
CCGTAGTAGAGGAACCCCCATCTCAACAACCAGAGGAAAAAGAGCTATCAAATTCCAGTTCTCTCGATCTGATGAACTCAAGTGATTCAGATTAAAGTCTTCTCAAGTGGTTAAGGATCAATATATTACCTACGTTCGGTACTATCAACTAAATCCAAAACCACCAAATCATTCAACAAATCCGTAAAGCACAAAGCGAGGATCGAAGGAATTTTTCTTCAACAAGTCCGCCAAAGCGCAAAGCAGAGGACCAAAGAATACCTCCCAAAGTTCATAAAAATCCTAGGGCTGAACTAAGTGGATTTTGTCATCAACAAG
>NW_021460067.1:0-1738 GCF_001605985.2 Dendrobium catenatum
TAAAGCTCGAACAAACATAAACCAAACTTGAACAAGTTGATATTAAATGAACATAAACATGAACACTCACATACTTGGCTCGGCTCGGTTCGTTTGCAGCCCTATCAACCTATATAAATAACTCTTTAGCAGACTAATAGGCCATTAACTTATCCTAATAGAGTTCACTACAGGAAATTTGCTCATTACTGGCGGTTTACCAGTAAATACCGGCGGTTGGAGCACCGCAGGAAAAAACGGCGTAGGAAATCATTGCCGGCTGCATTTTTCCGGCAGTTTATTTCCCCGACGGCTTTCCGGCGGCATACACCGCCGGTTAACGCCGGTGTTGTTATCGGCGGCTTCCCAGCCGTCCGACCGCCGGTAGCCCGCCGGAAACGTATCAGCGGTTAACCGGCGGTCATAGCCGAAGGCATTGCCAGCGGTTGTTGCAGCCGGCGTGTCGCCAAACAACCGCCGAACAACGTCGGTAAACTGCCGGTAAAATACCGGCGATTATAAGAACTTTCTGGCAGCGTCAATCAGCCGTCCGGTATCTTCCTTGTTAAAGAAGATATTTTGATTTTGATAAAAAATAGATAAATTTATATATCTTTCTTATTGATTTATTATACTTGATATGAAGGAAGATAAAGAAATAACAACCATCTTAGAAAAAACTGTTTGTCTACAAGAAGAACCATGATAGATGTTGTAAAAGGAGGGACTTACTATGAGGGTTTAAGATCAAGAAGGTACCTTTAATATTTTAAAAACAATTCAATTTTCAAATGAAAATAATAATGAATGCTAAAGAGTAGACGCAACAATAGAATGTGTGCAAGGGAAAATGAAGAATAATTTAAATATAAATTCATTAGAACAAGCTTTAATAAATGGTGAAATTTATAAAAAAGAAATTAAATTGATTACATTTCAAGAAGCTACACCAAAATCTTTTAAGGAAAATTTTGAAGTATGAGATACATCTTCTATAGCACAACACATGAAATCATATGCCATAAAAGCACTAAAATTGGAATTGAAAATCTTGCCTAGTCTTATTGGGTATATTTTTCTAGGAAATTCTCTAAGGTCGACTGGAATTTGTCATTTTAGATAAACATTAAACCCATGTCTATAAGGTACCTTTAGACAAAGCAACCCATGATTACCAACAAATATCCTTTGGTTAGGTTGGGTTAACTATCTCCTTTGACTAAATAGATTAGGTACCATAATAACTTAGGATAAAAGTATCATGGGATCTTGATTGAGTTTGTCATCATTCCCACCACCATGTACTTTAATTGTAAGTTGTAAATTTTAAATCTTAAGCATTAAATTTGTTGTTATTATAATTATGTACTTAGTGTCTATAAAGCGATCTCCCATCATTATGAGGGACAAGTAATCATAGAGGCTTGTACATATGATAACCTTAAACTCAAATCTTTAAAGTCCTCATAAAATAAGGGTGAAATCTCTATTATCTTAAAACTAATGTCTTTTGAATGTTTAACCCAAAACTTATCTATTAAAACACTTCCAAAATGCAGAGAAGATATAAGTTATAGTAGCAATAAAATATAAGAAGCTTAAAGTTCAAAATTATAATGCAATGAAATATTAATGAACTACTTAAAATTTTAAAGGCAAGATTCTAAACTCTTGCAATCATATAAGTTATTAGCTTACATTAGTTGTTATATTAAGTCTATGTACTTTGAAAGTTTGAGATGATACGTGAAATTCTGAT
>NW_021460068.1:0-275 GCF_001605985.2 Dendrobium catenatum
AAACCCCCCCATCTGATTCGGCCACCCTTCACGTGTGTCGTGGGGGCCCAACCGAGCCCATGTATGGCCGGCCCCCTTGACCACCGGTCATTCCCCAAGGGCCACCTACTCCAGACCCTTCTCCTCCTTCCCTTGGCCATTGCCCTTGCATGCCATCTTCACTCTGATTTACTCCTTTTTCCTTAGGGTTTGATGGAACAACTTGAGCTTCTAGCAATTTCCGGATCATATCTTCCAGTCCCCCAAATCTCTCCTCTAGGGATGAAAATTTTTCC
>NW_021460069.1:0-201 GCF_001605985.2 Dendrobium catenatum
TTCTCTACCGCCGCGAATACTCCTGGACGCAACAATACTAAATTACTAATATTCCAGAGTGATGATTATGATGTTATTTTTGTTTTTGAGTGATATATATGAAATATTTAAATTTAGGATGTTAAATATATAATATTAGTATTATAAAGTGGCATGTATATAAATCCCATAATAATGATAATAATTCTCTCTCGATCTTCA
>NW_021460070.1:0-348 GCF_001605985.2 Dendrobium catenatum
CAGAATCCGTTGAGATTCTGTCAGGGTCAGAGAATCTATTCTGATTTGAATCTGTTCTGACTTTTGATATTTCTGATACGATTTTGATATGATTTCTGATTCTGTATGATTCTGTTCTGTTTTGATTTGATCTGATCTGTACGATTCTGTTCTGTTCTGATTTGATCTGATCTGTACGATTCTATTCTGTTGATATGATTTCTGTACCGATTTTATCTGATGTGTTTGATGTGGATTCTGATTGGAGGTTTGATGTCTTGCTGAGCTGTTGTAGCTCATCCTTGTTTTCTGTGTGGTTTTCAGGTTTTGGAAAAGGGAAGGAAGTCTTGGAGTAGAAGTTCAGAGTCT
>NW_021460071.1:0-1588 GCF_001605985.2 Dendrobium catenatum
GTTGGATGAACGGCCGATGTTGAATCCCTTGATCATGAACCGTTTGATGGACATTTGAATGTCTTAGTGATGTCGGAATTCAGCGATCTTGGGCTCATTGGATTCGTCTCGTCGAGCCGCTCGATTCAACTATAAGCATATTATGTTTAGAAACCGTTTGGCAATCCAAATTGTTGTTCGAATCTTCCAATAGCGCTTCTAACCCTTGATTTGGACCCATTTGGGCTCGGATTGGGTTGAATTTGGTGTTGTTGGGTTTGTATTCTCGAAACGCTCAATTCGATTGTAAGTTTGCTGAAATCGGAGTTCAGATGCTCCTAATTTTAACTTTGGAAGTTTTTAACTTGATTTTGTCTCGAGATTCGTGCCCGATCAAGATAAATTTTTTACGATGTATCAATATATATTCACAACTTTGACTCTCACAACCGGTAAGGTCTCCACCAGCGTAGAAACACTCTTCAACATTCAAGAAAATAAGTACTTAAAAATTAATGATTCCTTGGATAAAGTAGCCCCTAATATATTTGGCCTTATCAATAAATTTCATGAGGTAAGATTGCAATTTGTAAATGAAAGAAAAAAAGAATCAAAGGCTTTCCCATAAAACTCTAATTCTTTTTAGATCAATACGTTAGAAGTGGGGAGTGGAGAGGGTAACTGCAAGCTCTAGCAAGATTACACGAGTGAGAATTCCTGCTTTTGCCCCATTCCTGCCCTCGGATGTTTCGTTATTAAGACGACCAATCGGATATCCACCCAAGATTAGGAAGTAGACGAAATTGGGAACTAAATTAGACAAATAAATACATTCTGAAGTTACATTGGAGTTCAAACTCCTGAAAGAGAAAAGATCTAGAAAGAGATTGATGGAGAACGGCCAGTATTCCAACTCTCAACCCGTAAGGTCTCCCAAATTCCTGAAAAGTATTGGCATAACCCAATGCTATGCTACTGATTCCTCATTTATGAAAAACTTAAGGGAAAAATGAAGCATAAGAAGCACAGAGATAGAGAGAGAGAGAGAGATGACCTACATGCCAGTAATCCATGTCAATAGTGAGCAGCTTCGTGATGGCGAAGGTGCCGGCCGCAAGCAAGATCAACCATCTTATCCTGCTCTTCCACTTCCATCAGAGAGACCGATGTAGATGATGATAAGGAGAAGCCAACTCCACCTCCGCCACCAACCCCAGCACCGCTCTCAAAAGCAAATCCACCAATCTGACTTGTACTTGAACCTGACTGCAGGTCAAGGTTACTTTCCTCCTCCCTGCCTGCCCCGGCTTGCTGATCCGTAGAGTCCTCGCTTTGCACGGGAAGAACGTTGATGTCATCGGCCATCGCTACCGCCGCTGCCGTAAGCAATCGATTCCGGAATCCAGCGACGGTAATGTCAGCAATTCTAGTGTAGGAGGAGATCGGCAGGATAAGGAACAGCCTCGATTTGGCGGGCATGGAATTGTAGTAGGTGAGACTGACAAACCTCTGAGAGACCATACTGTTGATGGCTGCCATGAACGAAATGAGAGAGAAAGAACCAAAGGAAAGGAAGAAGGGTGAAGGGAAGGCTTCTTCCTTCCAATCT
>NW_021460072.1:0-297 GCF_001605985.2 Dendrobium catenatum
TTATCAATTACAACATAATAAAAGTTACATAATGAAAGTTTTTCCAATAAATATATATACCCATCTTTATGTGAAGATTTAAGTTAAAACATCAAGAAAATTCAAAAACTTTGAATTATTAAAAGCATATATAGGCAAAATGTTACCTATCTCGATTCAGATAATTTTGCGAACTGCCCCAATAAATAAAATTGATCTAAACCTTCCCAAAAAAGATTTTCTCTTCATGGATAACCTTCTCTCTCTCTCTCTCTCTCTCTCTCTCTCTCTCTCTCTCTCTCTCTCCAATTACAAAAG
>NW_021460073.1:0-242 GCF_001605985.2 Dendrobium catenatum
CCGTCTACTCAACAAGCCATAAGAAAGGTCGTAGTAGCGGAACCCCCACTTTGTCAACCCGTTAATAGGGACAGTAGAAAGAACGGAGGCCAATTTGACTCGACCAATTCAAGTGATCGTAGTCTACAAAATTCTTCCAAATGATTGGAGAATCAAAGTTCCAAGAGAAAGATGAGTCTCGAGCAACTACCAGATGTTCGTAGGCTCCAAAATCCAAAACCACAAAGGATGACTCTAAATCT
>NW_021460074.1:0-230 GCF_001605985.2 Dendrobium catenatum
CATTCAAATCTTTTGATTTACAAATAGCAACAACTTTGGCATTAAATTTTTCAAGTAAACAACGAAGAATTTTATTGAATTTTTCAAAATTTGAAAACTCCTTTTCATAAAGCATGCAATGATGTCACAATTTAGATAAACCTAGTATACATTTCTAAGATTGTCTCATAAGGTTTCATGGAAAATGGTTCATAATTATGCATTAACATATTCAACTTGGATTGCTTGAT
>NW_021460075.1:0-841 GCF_001605985.2 Dendrobium catenatum
AAGTTAGATCTTCTGCAGATGTTGAACAAGGATTAAAATTAGATTGGAGAAGTCGTTTCCAAATAATAGAAGGGGTAGCTCAGGGGCTTCTCTATCTTCACAAACACTCCAGATTAAGAATCATTCATCGAGACTTAAAGGCAAGCAATATTCTACTGGATACTGATATGAACCCCAAAATCTCAGATTTTGGCATGGCGAGGATCTTCGATGCTAATGAAGCCCAAGCGAATACTCGAAGGATTGTTGGAACATAGTAAGTCCACCAATAATGAAATCTCCATTATTTCTACATAAAATAACATTCATTTTAATTCTAATTGTTGCATATTTAGCGGTTACATGTCTCCAGAATATGCTTTCAAGGGTCTCTTCTCCGTCAAGTCTGATGTATTTAGTTTTGGAGTGCTCCTTCTAGAGATTGTAAGTGGGAAGAGAAACGCCGGTTTTTATGAATTTGATTCTTGGAGCAATCTTCTTGCCTATGTGAGTGATCCATCCTTCTTCCTCTTCTTCTTCTTCTTTTGGCCTTTATGTTGGAAAGTAATTTCAAGTTGATTAATTAGGCTTGGGATTTATGGAAAGAAGGAAACTGGAAGGAACTTGTGGATCCTGCATTAGATAACCAATTTTGGTATGATGAGGTGACAAGATGCGTCTATGTGGCGCTTCTGTGTGTACAAGAGAGTCCAGATGATCGCCCGGTTATGTCCGACGTCGTTAGTATGCTTAGCAATGGAAGCTTAAACTTCAGTAGTATCAAACCACCTGCATTTTTTGCTATGAAAAATGCTTCAGGTTCTAAACGGCCATTAAATCTGCATGTAAATGATGCTTCTAA
>NW_021460076.1:0-348 GCF_001605985.2 Dendrobium catenatum
TGTATTTAATTTTCATTAAAATATAAATCTATTCATATATATCGGGTCAGATTCGAGTTGACCTAGTAATCTGAATCAACCTAAATTGACCCGCTAGCAAGTCCTGACTCTTTTCGCCTCGCATATAGAGTATGAAGCCTACTAGAGTGCTAAGTCTACACACCGCTCTAGCTCCATAGGTCGACAGTTGGTTGTCGACACGATAGCACAGGCGAATCACACTAGGTTTGTAGGCAGTAGGTTTGCAGTTGTCATGACGACACAAGCGAATGCGCGTCAGAGCGCTAGGTTCACGGGTCCGGTCCAAGGCCTGTTCTGCCACAAAACTTGTCGTCGGCTGCTCGACAC
>NW_021460077.1:0-607 GCF_001605985.2 Dendrobium catenatum
CCCCCCCCCCCCCCTCTTTCAGATCACAACATTCTAATTAGAGAAAAAATTATTATGAGCAGTGTTCGAACGTGACCGGAGGCCAATCAAGATGTGCCACATCACTTAATGCATAGTGCATTGGATGATTTGGCGTGTCCAAATTGACATCCGGACGCGTTCGGACACCGCAAAGAATAATCTCCTAAGTTAGAGAGGATATTGGATCAAAGGAAATGTCATTTTCATAGCAAGGGACAAATCTAACAACCCATGTGCATATCAGAAGAGAAGATAAACGAAGACAACAGAAGAAGGTTAACAAGAAGAGAAAGAAGGGGAAAATCAGAAACTGAAGAGACGACAGAAGGAGACGAATATAGCCACAAATCAGAGCAACGACAGCCACATATTTTCAAACCATTCTCAGCCACATGTAACACGTCAGCATTGTAAATATTAGTCTATAAATACCCATGTAATCTCACGTATTAAGTACGAAAATTTGAATGAGAAGAAATTCAAGAATTCATTCTTACTTGACTTTCTAGAAGTTCTTTCTTGGTATCAGAGCACTCTTCTTTTTCGTTCTCCAGGTATCATCATGAACTCTTCCGCCTCTTCTCCT
>NW_021460078.1:0-218 GCF_001605985.2 Dendrobium catenatum
GGAATGACGCAAAATGCTCGTTTGGCGTTCGGTTGGAGATGCCCTAAGTGGATTCACCATATTACATTAAGTTGCGCTTTCTAAGTGGATTCACCATATTATATCAAGCTGCACGCATCTTTTCTTCTACTCTCGCATTCGGGAACAATTATTACGTCCTCTGACCAGACGTACAGTTGCGGTCGGCTGCCAATAACATGTAGCCACGTGCCCCTACT
>NW_021460079.1:0-203 GCF_001605985.2 Dendrobium catenatum
ATTTAAATAATAAATAATGAATTGTATCAATTATGATTAAAAATTTAAATTAGTTATACCTAGTACTTGGGCTATATAATTAAATTATTAGCATCAAATATATAATTAATTAGACTCAATCGAAGCTTGATAACAACTCAATTTGATGAGAAAATTATTAAATAAGCTTGAATGAGATTTCATAGATAAATAAATAAATAAGC
>NW_021460080.1:0-1115 GCF_001605985.2 Dendrobium catenatum
CACGACCCGATGCGAGCGGGATCCGTCCCGGTCGGGTTGGGTCGTGACAGTCTCCTACCGACTACGGTCCTTCTGACCTATGTCGCCTACTATGGTCCTTCCGACCTCCATCAATGCACAACAATCTTTCTGACCCCGGTCTCCTGCCAACTACGGTCTTTCAGACCCCGGTCTCCTACCGACTACGGTCCGTCCGACCTCCATCGCCCACTACGGTCCTTCCGACCTCCATCGCCTAATACGGTCCTTCCAATCTACATCGCCAGACAATGATCTTTCTGACCTATCTCGTGCCAACTATGATCCTGCCGACCAAACAAACTTGTCTATGTTGATTATTATAACTCCCACCATGTAATGCGCTCTATATGACGTACATTTGTAACATCAAGCCATGGCCTTCTCCCTAAGAAGGGCCTCATTTGTAATCGACTGCAAATACTAGTGGATTCATTCAAACTGGACCAGGCCCCGTGGTTTTTCCCCCTTTTCAGGGGTTTTCCACGTAAAAACTATGGTCTCTTATGAATGCTACACCCTCTTTCTTATCGGATTGTGTGCTGGATCTTCGTACAATGCTAAGATGTTAAACTATTTATTTTTCTACCGCCGCTAATACTCCAGGACGCAACAATAACAATGAGGGTCATGGATATGCCTGGAACAAAGAAGGAAAATAAGATAAGAAGAATAATAGAACAAGTACGAAAGGATAGGCTATGGCTAAGCATAAAATTTGATTTTTTATATTATATTTCCTTCTGCAAATCGAATTTGAATTTTGAGTGATAAACTTTAGAGGCTTGAATTAGAAGTCCTTTTGAGGTGCAAATGTTATTTTGAGGTCAATAGGCTTTTAGTTTCAAGTTGCTAATTTAGAAATTTATGAATTTGGGATATTATTTTATTAGATCGCCTACGAGAGAATAGTACATCGGATACTAGAGCATCAAGCATTACCATTCTTCTTTGTATGAGAGGGAAAAAAACCCCATTTAATGATGATATGTTTTCTCTGCCTAAGATTTGGACACAAATTTGATCGAAGTCATTATTGAAACCTTCAAGAAATTCAACAATCATTTTTCTTTCAACAAATTGCTTGAGAGATTACC
>NW_021460081.1:0-715 GCF_001605985.2 Dendrobium catenatum
CTTCTTAAAACAGCTTTTTAGTACAAAATTTTTTAACTTTTGTACTAAAAAGCTACTTTAAGAAACAGTAAAAAAGCTGTCTTAAGTGAAGCCGCATCTTTATTTATTGAATTTCTTAGAATTAGAATCGATTGATAGATCACAAACACTAATACAAATTTAATGCCACCATGTTTGGCTTAAGGCAGAGGACACTCTTAGATCTATTACAACCCTTAAGCATGAAGGCATTCACTAATGCTACTTTTTGAATAGGAAGGTTTGTTTGTTATCATCAACTTAATTGAAGGAAAGTTGAGTTTTATTGGAAGAAAGTTATATATTCCCAAAACTACTAGGAAAAAACTATTTCTCTCAACTCCTAAAATCATCTTAGTCACCTAACTCTTGACCAACTTACTACTAGGTGTCCTTTGATGAATTCCTTTCAGCATCTCTCTATATAAGATTTACTTTATTAGGCTATGACTCCTATCAATTAATCTTTTAGCATAAGTAAAACTTCAAGAAGAAGACTAATGGGGTCATTATATTTTACTTCCCTTGAAAAAATTGTTTCCTCAAAATTACATACCCTGGCTAGGTGATGCAAAACCAACACAATGACCAATGATAAGCTCATAAACTAAGGCACTTTAACAAGATTTGGATTCATCAACATGTATAAATCTCTAAGAAAGTGTATATTTGAACCCTTTCAAAATCAATATAGAAA
>NW_021460082.1:0-478 GCF_001605985.2 Dendrobium catenatum
ATAGTGGTGGCCTGCTTGTAGAATGAGATTTAGGGGATTGATCACTTCTAGGAATGGATTCAAAGGGAAAAAGATCGAGAAGGTTTGGGCTAAGAGAATCCAGCGAAGGCTCATCAGTATCTTTATTTCTTAGTAATAGTGTAGCATGATCTATGAGTTGCTTAAGTGGAGTACTTATTTGTCAAAGCTATGGATGGTGACATATGAGTTAGTGTTTTAGAGTGACTAGGTAGTTCTCTTGATGCAACCACACTAATAATTAAGTGGTTAGTTCTTTACATATTCAACCTAATAGACATTTTGATGA
The DNA here is from genome assembly GCF_001605985.2 of Dendrobium catenatum. NCBI lineage: Eukaryota > Viridiplantae > Streptophyta > Magnoliopsida > Asparagales > Orchidaceae > Dendrobium > Dendrobium catenatum. The sequence continues at coordinate 308 of NW_021460082.1, forward strand.
GAGAGAAAAAAGCTATAAATGGCAAAAAAACTAAAAGATGTTCCACCCTAAGTTTTAACTAATGGGTCTTCTATTTAAGGTGGTAGTCTTTTGATTGGGTGATAGATGCTATTATATAAAGGTGCTTCCATTTCTTTAGCTCTTGTATATGAAATAGTGTATAGTTAAATT
>NW_021460083.1:0-230 GCF_001605985.2 Dendrobium catenatum
AGGTGTATCTGAAGGTGGCAAAAAGACTGATGGTCCAACCCGCCAGCGTACTCCACAAAATGTGGCGAGCGCCTCTAAACCTGTAACTACATCACAGCTGGAAAGCTTAATCAGTGAAAAGATTTAAGCCATTATAACTGTTGAACAGGCAGTGAAGTTGGTAGGAAAGGGTCGCCCGTACCCAGCAGAGTACGATCAGGTGCCCTATCCAAAAGGATATTCTGTACCTA
>NW_021460084.1:0-265 GCF_001605985.2 Dendrobium catenatum
TTAAATAAGACTTAATGAAATTCATAAAAATTAACCATATTCCAAAAACAAACCAAATTTGAATCAAGTACAACATGCATTGATATTAATGAAAGGATTACAAATTCATTTCATAATATCAAAAACAAAAAAGTGAAGACAAACATAAAAACAAACACTGAAAATAAAAAATGACATAACAAAATATTTAGAACGCACACGAGTACAACAAAAACAAAGAAGTTCATATCTCATTCTCTACTGTTCTGGAGGAGGAGGAGGAATG
>NW_021460085.1:0-262 GCF_001605985.2 Dendrobium catenatum
ATCACAAACATCCCCAATCAAGATACAAGAAGTATACGCCTCAAAAGCCAATGACTACAACTTCACTAACTGAACAGAACTCTTCTTTGTATTATAGTTACTTCCACCGAGGGGGGCTCACCCCTTGCACCCTAGGACTCAACAAATATGATGCACTGATACTTCTTCTTAATGAGATATGCAGTGTCCGACACGTATCAGATACAACATGCCTCTAATACGTATCATACATGCCGAACATGTGTCCAATTAAAAATAAATT
>NW_021460086.1:0-407 GCF_001605985.2 Dendrobium catenatum
ATCAGTTACAGAATCCGCCCAAAACGCCTTTTGAAGTCTCTTTTTGTCCTTCCCGAGCTTGGGTTTTTTCTCACCCTTTTCTTTGATTGTGTAATCTTGAAGTGTAGGACAATCTGCTCTAACATGTCCAGGCTTCCTGCATTCAAAGCAAACAACATCAGAAGATCTTTTAGAATATTTATTATCCTTACCTTTTATCCAACTTTGATGATGCTTGTGTTTCTTCCTTAGAAATTTTTTAATTGCCTTGTGATTAAGGAAAAGTCATCGCTTTCAGACCCGGAAGAGTCAGAGTCCGATTTGTGCGCTTTTAGTGCCACTGTTTTCTCTTTCTTTTCTCACATGCATCAAGATTTTTGTGATTCACTCATTGCTCGTAAGCAATGAGTGAGCCAAATAAGTTATCA
>NW_021460087.1:0-215 GCF_001605985.2 Dendrobium catenatum
TACAAGAATTATGATTGATGTATTGTCCAATATAAATCATTTTTGACAACCAAGCATTCCATTTATTATTGCGATACTTATCCTCATCCCATGAAATTGATGTCAATAACTTGTAAACATAAACATCTCTCATGACCAGGTTTATGTTAACAAGTTATTGGCATCAGGAACATGGGAGGAGGATAAGTATCGTAGTAATGAAGGGAATGCTTGGT
>NW_021460088.1:0-400 GCF_001605985.2 Dendrobium catenatum
AATTTAAAATTATATGAACTTTAATTTCAACAAGGTCTTAATTTTAGTAAGGTCATAGTTGAATTGAATTGAATGTCTCAATTAGACAAACTGAACAAAGACGGTACAATTCTAGACCAAATCAAACACTTAGAATATGTTCATAAAATTTAAGTATTAATTGGATGACCAAATGATTTCTAAATTATATTTGTTTATAGTTGAATTGAGCGGCTTGGCGAGACTAATCCAACGATCTCAATTTCACTTAATTTTGACATCATTAGAGCCTTAGATGTTGATTAAACATCTACTGGTCAATTTAATCAATATAAGACATATGATGGAGTGTTTTTATTTTGGTTCAAATTAACAAAAAGCTTATGTGATGCCCCATAATCAAATAGTGAAAGGATTCGTC
>NW_021460089.1:0-280 GCF_001605985.2 Dendrobium catenatum
TGGTCACGAGGGACCGTTGGGCCAACCCTTGGTCACGAGGGACCATTGGGCCAACAGTTGGTCACGAGGTTCCATTGGGCCATCACTTGGTCACGATTGTCTGTTGGACCAACACTTGGTCACGAGGGACCGTTGGTTCAATGCTTGGTCACGAGGGACCGTTTGGCCAACACTTGGTTACGGGGGTCCGTTGGGCCATCACTTGGTCACGTGAAAGTGCTCGTGCCAGCGCAGCTATGCAAGGTGCTCCCAGGGAGAACGCTACCTCTCCCCATATATG
>NW_021460090.1:0-244 GCF_001605985.2 Dendrobium catenatum
CGAATTGATTGGAATTGGGTCAAGCAAATTTCATGTTTAGCCACTGAAGGAGAAAGTATGCATCATCAATATAAGGCAGCTTTTTAGAGAATTAGAGAAATTTTTATAATCGAACGCAAAATAATCTACAAGAAAAACAAACACAAAAATACAAACAATATAAAGACCCTAAAACAATCATGCACGGCACGAGACTAAGTTCACGAGAAAACTTCAAACAAATATAACCCTAAACAAAACTCAA
>NW_021460091.1:0-298 GCF_001605985.2 Dendrobium catenatum
TCAACTGAATGGCTAAACTCTGCTTGGGGGAAGAAGAATGAGGGAAAGGAGATAAGAAAGATAATTCTGAATGATAAATTTTGGGCTACTGTGACCTATGCCATTTGGTAAATGCAGCAAAAACTACCATTTCTAAACGGTCTCCAAGTATAATTAATTTGGTAAATGCAATACACTTTATTCAGTTTTGAATTTTGATTATATTTTCTTCTTGAAAACAGTTGAATGGTGGATCCAATTTGGTGATTCCAGTCTCAGCCAGTCTGCCAGTCTGCCTGATAATGAGTGGTTCATCCAA
>NW_021460092.1:0-328 GCF_001605985.2 Dendrobium catenatum
CACATGTTGTATTTGATGAATCTAGAAATTTGGAAGAGTCAAATGTTGTTGAAGATGAGATTGAAAAAAACTCTCAAAAGATTGATACATTAAATTTGGAAGAAAATGTGGAAGAGAATTTGGAAAGAGAAAACCCTTTGCCTAAAGATTTGAGATTTTCTAAAAATCACCCAAGAGAATTGATTATAGGTGAACCTAGTGAGGGTGTTAGAATTAGGCGTGGATTAAACAAGTAAATCAATCATTCAGCCTTCATTCCAATAATAGAACCCACAAATATTGATCAAGCACTTCTGATGAATTTTGGATATTGACCATGCAAGAAGAG
>NW_021460093.1:0-344 GCF_001605985.2 Dendrobium catenatum
GAACATCATTTAGCTTTTCACTAAAATATGCAATAGACTTTCCTTCTTGACTTAAACAGCACCAATACAAACATGTGAAGCATCGCAATCAACTTCATTTTCGAAATTTGGTAAGCTAAGAATAGGAGTTTGTCATTTTTTATTTGATCAATTGAAAAGTAGTGTCAGCCTCAAGGGTCCATTTAAAAGTTTCTTTTTTCAAACAATCAGTGATGGGAGCAATAACAGTATTGAAATTCTTAACGAATCGACGATAAAAAGATGCTAACCCATGAAACCCTCTTACTTCTCTGATATTCTTAGGAAAAGGCCAACTTTTTATTGCTTCGATTTTCACAGGATCT
>NW_021460094.1:0-227 GCF_001605985.2 Dendrobium catenatum
GAAGGTTTCTACCATCCTGATCCTCCCTGTAAAATTTCATCGGAGTTCGCCGGCGGGATCGTTCGGATCAAGCCAGAGAATATCTGCGGTCTCGGATACTTGCGGGAGGTTGAAGACGAAATCTCAGTCGTTGATCTCGATCAATGGCTCGGATTAGATCCCGCGGTATCGGAGTGCCGTTAATCCCAGAAATTCGATCTGCCATCCGACGGCTATGGTTAACCCGG
>NW_021460095.1:0-229 GCF_001605985.2 Dendrobium catenatum
TATCCTAGGAATTAAGGAATTATAATTCATAAAACTTATTGAAGGCTTTACAATATGTAAAAGATCACACAATGTAATGATGCATGAACAATAATATATAAATAAAAAGATTTTATTCAATGATAATTTATTAGAGTATAATATAGGGTATGCTATAAAGTAAAGGAGGTCATACCCCATTAATAATAAGTATGTATTTTGATTCATATAAAACTATATATTTAAATAT
>NW_021460096.1:0-221 GCF_001605985.2 Dendrobium catenatum
TGCTGCTCACTTTTGCTATAAGCATGGTTTGGAGATCGTTCAGTCTTTTAATTAATGTCTTGAAGTTTTTAAATATGTTTTAGCCTTCGAGTACTTTATTTAATTTTACTTGGGCTTAGATCAAATCACTAATGATAATGACGAGTTTATCTCGTTAATGTGAACTGTTCAATAATAAATTTATTGAAATCAAAATTAAAATGTTTATAAATTATTTTTAA
>NW_021460097.1:0-234 GCF_001605985.2 Dendrobium catenatum
GTAAAACGTCCGTCTCGATCAGATACAATCACTCGCGGCACACCGTGCAATCTGATAATCTCTTTAACATAAACATGTGCCAAGCGATCTACTGAATCAGTCTGTCTGATCGGAAGAAAATGGGCGGACTTCGTCAATCGATCTACAATCACCCAGATGGCATCATGTCCTTGCCGTGATCGAGGAAAACCCATCGCAAAGTCCATCGTTACCTCTTCCCACTTCCACTCAGGG
>NW_021460098.1:0-346 GCF_001605985.2 Dendrobium catenatum
TAACTGGAAGTTTTTTGTCCCATAGTAAAATTGAAGTACATCTCTTTTCCCATTATGTGTAGAGAATGAAGAGGAAAGTGAGATAAAAAGAGAGTGAGAGAAAGAGATTTGTACAATTTATTCCAATTTTTATAGTTAGTTTTTTGGTGTAGTGTGTCTCTGTGATTTTTTTCTTTTTTCAAAACTTTTCATGTTAAATAATAGTGTTTTAATTTGTTTGATTGAGCAATTTACTTCCCAACATAAAGTTACCTATAATATCCAAAATTTGTGCTGGAAGTTTGGGAAGGTTGTAAGGCCACGATGAACTATCCCTTGGCACACCAAGAGGGAGGGAGGGGGGGGG
>NW_021460099.1:0-286 GCF_001605985.2 Dendrobium catenatum
ATTTTAATATTAAATAATTAACATAATTATTAATATTTTAATAATATCTAATTCTACTGAGCTTTATATAAGCATGCCATGTCATATCCCTTAACATAGAACATAAATCGGATTTTGGAAAAAAAATAAGAGAAAAAGAGTACAGAGAAAAGAGGAAGACTTAATTTTGGATAATTTTGGGCCATTTTTTGTCCATCGGCCTAGTTGGGAAACTTGTTTGTCTCGAGATAAGTCACATTATGTCAATTTCAATTTTAAAAAATGTGTAGTTTTTGGTGAATTTTTT
>NW_021460100.1:0-352 GCF_001605985.2 Dendrobium catenatum
TTGAAATATTTGATATTTATAAAGGTTTTGAAAAGTATAACTTGTGGGTGATTTAAAAAGTGGAAAAATGTATGCTTTGAAAAGTATAAAGGTGATTTTTGAAAAGTGAGATATAAGAATTTAAAAAAAAAATGAAATGTGTTGGGAACTAATATTTTTGTAGTGGAGAGTGTGGAGTGTAAATTTTGAAAATGTGTTTGTTTTGAAAGGTTAAAGGTGTATGTAAAAAGTAAAGTATAAGTGTGTGATTTTGAAAATTAAACTTGTGTGCATTAAAAAGTAAAACTTATGTGATTTTTTTTGAAAGGTGAAAAATGTATGTTTTTAAAGATGATTGTGTGACTATTGGAAG
>NW_021460101.1:0-1103 GCF_001605985.2 Dendrobium catenatum
TGAATTTCGATCCATGACTAATTTTTAAAATCATAATGTTGAGAAAAGTTATTCAATCACCATACCTCCTTTATTTAAAAATATATCTTTTGATTTTTTGAAAACTAGCATGTCTATTTTCTTGCAATCGATTGATTTTCGCATGTGGCATATGATTTTAACTAGTTATTGATCACCATCGCGTATTGTTAATGGAGTTAAAATTGATATTCCTTTTAATTAATGGAATAAGGAAGAACAACTAAATGCTCAACTAAATGCAAAATCTTTAAATTGCTTTTTCTGTACTTTAAATTCTAAAGATTTCATGTTAGTATCCACATACACTATTGGTAAGAAAGTTTGGGATAAACTATACACCATATATGAAAGCACTAATGAAATCAAGCAATCCAAGTTTAATATGTTAATGCATGATTTTGAACTATTTTTCATGAAACCTTTTGAAACAATCTTAGATATGTATACCAGGTTCATTCAATTTGTAACATTATTGCATGCCTTAGGAAAAGAGTTTTTCAAATTTTGAAAAAATTAATAAAATTCTTCGTTGTTTACTTGAAAAGTTTAATGCCAAAGTTATTATTATTTGTGAATCAAAAGATTTGAATGATTATTCTATTAATAATTTGATTGGCTCACTCATTGCCTACGAGCAAGGTTTGGGTCAAAGACTTTTGGATTCAGGTAAAACGATTGTTCTAAAAACTGAAGATACGGAAAAAGATTTCTTAGTTAGTGACAAATGCAATGACTTGTCAAGCAAATCACAAAGCTCACCAAAGCATAAGCAAAAGTGGAAAAAAGGTAAAAGTGGTAAGGATGTCCATATTTCTTCTGACATTATTTTTTTCGATGCAGGAAGCCTGCACAAATGAAAAATGAGTGCCCTAATTTAAAAATTTTTCCTACAAAAGAAAAGGGTAAGGTGAAGTAAAATTTAAACTGGGGAAATAATGAAAGGAAAAAAATCTCATGGGCAGATCTGGTTTCTGAAGCATCGGACCATGAGAGAGATAATGGTTAAAAGTCTTTCGTGTTTGTGTGTTGTGTTTTTGTTTTTATATTTTTCATTTTTATTCTGTGTTTTTGTTTTGTTTATT
>NW_021460102.1:0-319 GCF_001605985.2 Dendrobium catenatum
GAAATTGTGAGAGATTCAGAAGGTTGCCCAAAAGTGAAGATCTATTTATTATTCTTATAATTTCTTCCCAACTTCTAAGAGAAGATCTTCAAGATTGGATCAAGGTTCTCTGCCTTTACCAGGAGGGTACAAAAGATGTGACGGTTCTTTACCTTCACTAGGAAGGTAAAAAAGGATGCTTGGTTCTATGCCTTCACTAGGTGGGTGAAAAAGGATGTGTATGTACTTTTCCTTCACCAGGAGGGTGAAAAAGAATGATAATGTATGCTGACATAACTTTGAGAGAGTGTAAAAGGCGACAGTTCTCTACTATATCGAG
>NW_021460103.1:0-410 GCF_001605985.2 Dendrobium catenatum
TGGATTGTATATGTATATTGAAGAGTATTAGATGGGAAAGATGAAGAGTGCATTATGGTGTTTTGAAAGGTAAAGTGTAGTTTTGAAGAAATTATAGAAAATTTTAAGAAATGAATATTAAGAAAAATACAAAGTGTGCTTTCAAAAAAATAAAAGGTTCCAAAAGCAAAGTCAATAGAGCTGGAGCTCAAGCCCGAAGAAAGGTATGTCTTTATTTTCAGTAAATTTCAATTATTTTATTATTAATTATTAAATATGCTTTCTAATCCCTGTTTTACCAGTTTTCTTTTCTTTATTTGCATGAACTGCAAGGAACGGTACCGATCGAGGGAACAAAAGTACAAGGAGCTAATGACGTCAGTCGCCTCTATCTAATCGGGTAGAGGTGCTACGGGCGGAACCACCGGGTC
>NW_021460104.1:0-625 GCF_001605985.2 Dendrobium catenatum
TTGAATTTGGATCTCCAGCCCAATCAGCATCTGAAAAGGAGATAAGCTGAAGTTTAGATTTTACGATAGGTAGGCCGAAACTCAACGTACCTTTAATGTAACGAAGAAGTCTTTTGAGAAGGAAGGCATATTGAGGTGCTGGATCATGCATGTGTTGAGACAAAAGGTTGACACTGAATGCAATATCCGGTCGAGTGAGTGTAAGGTATTGTAAAGAGCCAGTTAATTTTCTGTACACAGCGGGATCCGTGAATGCTGTGTCCGGCGGAAGATTCGAGGTAAGTTTTGTACACAGTGGGTTTTGAACAGGATTACAATTGGATAAATTTGCTGTATCAAGAATTGAACTTGCATAATGTTTTTGAGAGAGAAAGAAGCCATGACTGGTTCTTTGAATCTATATGCCAAGAAATTTGTGATCCGAGCCAAGCACCTTCATAGAGAATTTGAGATTAAGTTGTTCAAGAATTTTAGACATAGTTGATGTACTATTGCCGGTAAACAAAATATCGTCGATGTATATAAGCAAATATAAATGAATATCATTTTTGCAAAACAAGAATAAAGAAGGATCAGAGTTACTATTGATGAACCCGAGCGAGAGTAGGTAATGCGTGAAAGTGTT
>NW_021460105.1:0-245 GCF_001605985.2 Dendrobium catenatum
TGCATCAGAAAATATAAGCATATAAAACAATTATTACACTCAAAAGAAATTTATAGATAATTGATGATGTTTGGCATCATAAACATAATGACATACGAGCAGTAACATGTATTCATGGGTAAAATTAAACAATTTAAGAAAACGTACAGAATTGACCATAACTCAAGGGTAGGCATACATCTTATAACAACGAATTTTTAAGGTTAAGGAGATTTGAGCCCAAAACTACAAAATTTATGTCATTG
>NW_021460106.1:0-202 GCF_001605985.2 Dendrobium catenatum
CCATTCAATTTATTCTCCCTTAGATTGACGGCTAAAGTTGGCCCACTTACTTTCATCACGCTATATAGGCGGAAAAAAAAAAGAAGGTCAAGAGCTGCTAATAGGATCTGAGTGTAGCTTATGAAGCAGCTCATTTAAAAAATATTAATAAAAAATATATTTAAAATATATTAAGATTTAAAATTTGAAGTATAAAATTATT
>NW_021460107.1:0-309 GCF_001605985.2 Dendrobium catenatum
ACCAAATCTTGGAGAAATATTGCATTCTTTGCCTACAATAGTTGTGCTTATCGAAATTTGATGGGGATATAGGCAAATATGTTATTTACTTGTAATTAAGGGGCTGTTTGGTTGCCTGAAAAAGAAATGCAGTGTAAAGTAAATGCAATGTAAAGTAAATGCAATGTTTTTCGAATACTTCACTCTGTTTGGTTGTCTGCAAAAGAAACGCAGGAGATTTATTTTCCTTGTTTGTTTAGATATATTCAGAGTAAAGTAAAATTAACTTTTTTAATTATTTTTTACATGGAGTTTTATTATCTTTTCTTA
>NW_021460108.1:0-258 GCF_001605985.2 Dendrobium catenatum
TGATACCATTCAGGATTACTGATTTTGCTGAGCTTGTGGAACGAGCTCGTCTGATAGAGAATGACATGACGGCTACTCAGCAGCGGTGGACTGCGAGTAGGAAGAGATTTGGAGGTGAGACTTCTGGCAGTGGTTCCTCTGGGAAGAGGAGATTTATAGCTGGTTCTGGATCTGTTGATTCCAGGAGGAGTGGAGGGTCGTCTGGTACTACTACCAGTACGACGAGTTCTGGATTTGTTAGTACGGCACCTGTGTGCC
>NW_021460109.1:0-249 GCF_001605985.2 Dendrobium catenatum
TTGAAATCATATACATGCCACAGAAGGCAGTGAAAGGTCAAGCATTGGCAGATTTTCTTGCTGCACATCCGATCCCAGCAGATTCCATACTAAATGATGATTTTCCCGATGAGCAGATTATGCAGGTCGAGGAGAATGAAAGGCTACCATTCTGGGAGATGTACTTTGATGGGGCATCATCTATCAGACCTGTCCGACCTCCAAATATTGCAAGAGCCCGAGCCGGCATCGGTCTCATTTTCGTAGCAC
>NW_021460110.1:0-266 GCF_001605985.2 Dendrobium catenatum
TCTAAGTCTCCTCAAATAGTTCTTCTTCTGATTCTTAATGGCAAATTTAAGCCCAAAACTAGACCCCTCTTCAAAAACAGACTTAATTTCAGTGGGAGGCTCAACAACTAGTTCAAACTGTTTCTGATCATCACTAACTACTGGCAAGGTGGGTGCAGATCCCACAATCAACTCAACCACTGGGGGAATTTCCTTACTGGCATCCAGACTAACAATCTGGTGTCCATCTATGGAGAGCTCAAGAGTACTAAATCCCATTCCAAAAA
>NW_021460111.1:0-370 GCF_001605985.2 Dendrobium catenatum
TTGATTTGAAGTCTTTGTAGTCTGGAGTTTAATTTTCCTGAATAGTAGTACACACAAGAGCAAAAACAATTTTTCTAAAAAGTGTTAGGAGATAACTATACATAAAACAATAATATTTAAAATCATCAAAACTATAAAAGTTGCAAGAATATAAAACATACAAATAGCAACTCTCTTAACAATCTCCCTGTTTTTGATGATGGCAAAAAAAATTATTGTTTGTATAATTTTCAAATTAAAAAAAAATCTTCTAAACTCCCCCTGAATTAAAACTCCCCCTGAATTGATGAACAAGTGTAAATAAGGAGGCATTTTTGGAAATAAAAATAAAACAAAAACACAACCTACACAAAACCCTAAACAAAATAAA
>NW_021460112.1:0-254 GCF_001605985.2 Dendrobium catenatum
AAAAATCTTCTACTAATAAAACATGTGTATTAATTCCCTTGAGCACTCTGTGTACACATGTATAGACAGTGTGTACAGCATTATATATACTATGTACATTGTAAAAGCTTGTACATATTTTCTAAAAGTTTATACATAATATGTACAAGGCTTTTTAACTATGTACAAAACCCCTGTATGCACTGTGTATAAGACTTGTACACAGTTTGTACAAGGTTTTTATACACAATGTGTACAAGATTTTAGATATAGTG
>NW_021460113.1:0-254 GCF_001605985.2 Dendrobium catenatum
CAATAATAAATAACTGAATCTAACTGGTAAAATCATCCCCACGCATACATACGAATCAGTGCAAATTGTACCATACAATGACATCATTGTACATTAAAAAACTTTTAAAAAAATCTAAGTTTCATGTGCTCAACTCTCAAATCTATCATGTATATGCTACATAATTCGTATAGGATGAAAAAAGATTTCTTATAGTACGAATAACATACTTAGAGATTAATACATTAAAATTAGAAAAACTTCTCAAAATTGAT
>NW_021460114.1:0-276 GCF_001605985.2 Dendrobium catenatum
TAAACAAGGTGACAGTTAAAAACAAATATCCTCTTCCCAGGATTGATGACCTATTTGATCAGTTGGCAGGTGCTTCTATTTTCTCCAGAATTGATTTGAGATCCGGTTATCACCAGGTTAGGGTGAAAGAATGTGATGTGGAGAAGACTGCTTTTGGAACCAGATATGGACACTATGAATTTTTAGTTATGTCGTTTGGGTTAACCAATGCCCTTGCAATATTTATGGATATGATGAATAGAATTTTCAGACCTTATCTAGATCAATTTGTTATTG
>NW_021460115.1:0-323 GCF_001605985.2 Dendrobium catenatum
TGAAGTTAGACCTTTCTTACATCAAGTTCATTTCAACTTTGGTTCTTTATGTAGCTCAAATCAAGTCCCCTGTTGTCATTCGAGCTCAAGACCATGTTCTAACTCAAGTCTTCATTGCAGTTCATTTGCAAGTTCAAGCTTTATGTTTTGATTCAAGTCATTTGAGCTTGAATGTTCAATATCAAGTCCACTGTGATACTTGTAGAGTTCAATCAAGTTCTTTCTTGAGTCGAGTTCAATTTTATTTTACTTGGATTTAATTCTTTATTAAGTTACTTATATTTTATTCAAGAGTCCAAGTACAAGTAATCCGTCGTTCTTCT
>NW_021460116.1:0-442 GCF_001605985.2 Dendrobium catenatum
GGACTGAGCTTGTAGTGCGGCAAATTGGGCAGTGAAGATCCAGGCGTGAACTCTATTTGATGCTGAATAGATCGCATTGGTGGTAATTCGTGAGGCTGTTTCTCAGAACACACATCCGCAAACTGCGATAATAACTCTGTTAACTCCACTGGACAGCGATTCTGTGGCAACGATTGAGCGACTTCTTTCACGATTACTGCAAGAATGCTTGAGGTTTCACGCCAAGCATTAATCATAGCTGCTGCTGAATCTGAAAACAGAGCAGTTTTTCCCTTTACACGTTGAGTCTCCGCCCCTGAAATTCCTGGCAGCAATCTAATCCGTTTTCCATTCCATTCAAAAGCATACGTATTAGCTCGGCAATCATATAAAGCTCCCACGTCGAACTGCCACGGTCGGCCCAATATGATGTGGCATACATCCATGTCAATGACATCGCACA
>NW_021460117.1:0-520 GCF_001605985.2 Dendrobium catenatum
TTGGACTACATGTTACTTCTAACTTTTCAGGAATCAATGATCGGACGAGCAAACAAAGCCAGTTCAAGATTGCGTAGGTTAGGATTGTGTCAGTCTGTACTTTGCTTTTTCTCTTCTTGAGTATATTTGTAATGTTTAAAGAGACTGATGCTAAGTAACCCTACACACACACACACACACACACACACACACACACTTGAGAGACTTAGAAATTCTGTTTGTACTCAAATCGACCAGGACGACATTTACATCGTCCTGAACGATCTGACTTAAAACAGAAATTCTAATCAGGGATTCTTAATTAAGGAAGCCATCATTAACTGATGGCCTGGATGATACATGTATCGTCCAGGACGATAAGCTCAAAACAGAAAGAAATTGCCGCCATAAATAATTAAGGTATTCTTTATTTTTAGTAATCGGCCAGGACAATCTTGGATCGGCCTGGACGATATTTTACAATTATGCTTTAATTGATCAGAAAAATCAAGGAAGTAATTAAGGATGATTGATACGATCA
>NW_021460118.1:0-402 GCF_001605985.2 Dendrobium catenatum
CATTTTCTGCAATGAAGATCATTAAGCATCGACTTCAAAGCAAAATGGGTGATGTCTGGCTTAATGACTGTCTAGTGCCATATATTGAAAAAGAAGTATTTCATTCTGTTCCGAATGAAGTTATTATGCAACATTATCAGAAAATGCAAAGTAGAATGCAAAGTCTGTAATTTTCTTTTTAATTTCAAAAATTATGATGAAATATAATGTTTTGTTTTGAATTTTGTTAGTGAAGTGTATCTATATTTTTGTATTTATATTTCTATATATATCGAGTTTACCCACCCTAAAAAAAGGGGCTAGATCCGCCACTGGCGATTGGTGATGGTGGTGGCAGAGGGTGACGACAACAGTGGTGGCCGGTGGGTTGCGGTTGTCGGATGGGTGGCGGTGGTGGTCGCC
>NW_021460119.1:0-255 GCF_001605985.2 Dendrobium catenatum
TGCACGGTGTGCCTCGAGTGATAGTTTCTGATCGAGAAGGACGGTTTACTTCCAGACTTTGGAAGGGTATTCAGCAAGGCTTGGGTACGAAACTACATTTCAGTACAGCCTTTTATCCTCAGACCGATGGACAGTCTGAGAGGACCATTCAGGTACTGGAAGATCTGTTGAGGCTTTGTATTTTGGACTTTGACGGAAGCTGGGAAGATCATAACCCTTTGATCGAATTTGCATATAACAACAGTTTTCAGTCCA
>NW_021460120.1:0-455 GCF_001605985.2 Dendrobium catenatum
CTCCGGGGGTGGTCGAGGAGGAGCTTCTTCCTTCTCCTCCTTCTTCTCTTCTTCTTCTCTCTCTTCCCTCTCTTCCCTTTGGTATAGAATGAGGGCTCTATTTATAATTTTTCTAGAGTGGCATAGCCCGTAAATAGGCGTGAGATCAGGGGCAAATTGGGAGTGTTTTGAATGAACGGCCGATATCGAATCCTTTGATCAAGCACCGTTCGTTGGGCATTTGAAGGCCTTAATGATGTAGGAATTTGGCGATCTTGAGCTCGTTGGATTGGCCTCGTCGATCCGTTCGATTCGAGTATAAGCTCGTCAAAATCGGAGACCGTTTGGTAACTCAAATTGCGGTTTGAACCTTCCAATGGCGCTTCGGCGCCGGTCCTTGATTCGGACTTATTTGGGCTCGGATTGGGTTGATCTTGGTGTCGTTGGATTCATCTTTCTGAGACGCTCAGTTTGAC
>NW_021460121.1:0-538 GCF_001605985.2 Dendrobium catenatum
AATCGTCTGGATGAATAGTTCAAAATGAAAGTCCAGAAGACATCGTCCAGGGACGAACAAGGAAATCGTCTGGATGGATAGTTCAAAATGAAAGTCAAGAGGACATCGTCAAAGGACGAATAGGGAAATCGTCTGGACGAATATGACTTAGAAAAATTTTACTCACTCTCTGTTCGTTCCATTTGCTTGTGGAGGAGTATAACTAACCTGATCGTCCCGTACGAACATAGTTCATCTTGTACGATCAGTATTAAAAATTATGAATTTTAAAGCTCCCCCCCGTGTTTGTTTGTGTGCTGAGTTACTTAATTACAATCACACTCTCTCAGATTCAAGCAAATGTAAAATACAGACTCCAAGTTACAAAATATTATAAGCAGATATTGATTTGAAGTCTTCAATAATATGGAGTATGATTTCCGTGAAATGTTAGTACACACAAGAGCTAAAATATTTCTTTCGAAATATGTTAGGAGAAAATAATAATCAAAATAATAATATTTGGAATCGTCAAAATATATAAGTTGCAAAAATGTAA
>NW_021460122.1:0-458 GCF_001605985.2 Dendrobium catenatum
AACATATAGTAACAGTCATCACCTCAAATCGAATAGCAGTTCCTGCTGGTATATTTAATCTCATCCCATAAGCTTTTCTTCTATCAAAAAACAAGTATGGGTTCACTTCAATAAAATGATAATGACTCCCAACCTGCAAATTAAAATGTTAAATGGTTAGGATACTTTACACATGCAAGTAGATAGCCTTCTCAGATCACTCATCCGTCCCACAATTTGAAAATAATTTTGTTTGATTCTTAAATTTTGTTTTGATAAGGAAATCTGACATAACAAATTCAATGAACTGCGGTTTTAGAAAATAAAATTGATTAGCATTTTAAACGGTATTGGTTGAAGATAATGGCCGAGATGTATAACTAAACATCTTCCATCATTGCCAAAGAAGAAGATGCAACAACAGCTGGAATGATTCTCTGACAAATATCTCTGGTTCAAATCAATCAAGTTAAGATAGA
>NW_021460123.1:0-945 GCF_001605985.2 Dendrobium catenatum
TTCTTGAAAACACCTCCAAAGGTCAGGAATGACCTAAGGGGGGATTCCCATGTGTTTGGGAAATTTTTGAAATTTTTAATTTTTATTAATTATTTAATTCAATTAAATATTGACTTTTACCTAAAATTAAATTAAGGCTTAATTAGCTGTCAAATCAAGGGTCTTTTAATTTTTGTTAGTTAAGGACTTAATTCTGGTCCGTTAGAGGGGTTACCTATATTTTTTGGATTTAAGATGGATTTATTACATTTTTTGTGAAGGTTTAAAGGCTTAATTAAGGTTGAATCTTAGGAAAATTAATTAGGGGACCTAATGACCTCAAAAATTAGTGAAAATTTCTCTACGGGTTGGGGATGTTACTAAGTTTAAATGGTTCAAGTTTCACGTCAAAAGGAGGTGTATCCTAAATATTGGAGATTTTCTAAGTTCTCTACATAGGTCCTTAATTATTGTCCTTAATGACACTAGGTTTACTAGGCTCAAATCAATGTCTTAGCTAACCCTTAAACAAAGCATAAATAAGCACATATAATGGCACAATCAAATCCTTAAAACTAGGAGAGCCTAGGCTAGGTGGTGTGTGCACAACCTAAGCATGCAAAGATTAACTTTTAATTGACATCACTAGATTATGATTAATGAATAATTAGAATATAATTATCTATTAATCACCTTCCCCCATATGTTCCATTCATACATTCAACTTATGCTCAAGATTCCAAGAAGATCTCATAAGTTTTTTTTAAGAAGTTAGATATTTATATAGATACTAAAATAGATTTCGAAACATAGGTAGACATATAAGCCCTATATACATAAAGATGTAAATTTTTAGAATAAGATGATTAAAAAAAAAAACTTTTGAGATCCACAGATTTTTTGAAGTTGAAAAATAATTTTTAAATATAAAAATACTTGATATAATGCTTAATTAAATACTAATCA
>NW_021460124.1:0-244 GCF_001605985.2 Dendrobium catenatum
ATTGTCGACCTAATTTTGTAAATATATCTTTTTTGAAGAAAAGTGTACAGTCGTGATAGTTCTTCAAATAATAATTTTATTAATGTATACATAACTTTTTTTTAAATATTATAAAATTATCATTATTAATATTGTTGCGGGCTAGAAAATACGCGGCGATAGAGATTTAATTTTACGTCTTAGCGTTGCACGTATAACTAGCACATACAGAGAACACAAGATTTTTTACGTGGAAAACCCTTAA
>NW_021460125.1:0-286 GCF_001605985.2 Dendrobium catenatum
ACTCCTCCTCCTCTGTAGATGATGTAGTGGGACACGTATAATAACGCGCCTTAACATCTTTTAGTAGAGTGGACGGATCATAACCCTCAGCTGGGGGCCTATGGCCTATTGCTGGTAATTGCTCAATTCTAGCTTTCTTGAGTCTTTCTGTGTAGTAATCAAGCAGGTGGATTGAAGATCGTGCTCTCATCTCTACAACCTCCCTCCTTTGTGCAAGGAGAGGGTACGTAGAAGGAGCGACGAATTCCTGATTGGCCTCGAAGTCATCCTTTTCTAAGGCTTCCGA
>NW_021460126.1:0-320 GCF_001605985.2 Dendrobium catenatum
ATTTGCAAACGCGTTTTGCTACCTCTATCAAATCCGTTCTCTCATGAGCTCTTGACAAATTAATATGCTGGCTTTTTCACTCTATTCGTCTTTTTTAGCTAATTAAGACAAATTCGTACATACATCACATACGATAGCTATGAACTCAAGACCTATAATTGATAGTCAAAACTCTCAACCAACATATCAAAATAAGCTGTTTAAAATAAAAATATAAATTGCACTCATCTAATATTTTTTTTTGCACAAAAATTTCTTGAGTAGGACCCCAATAACTTTCCACAAAAGCAAAGAACTGAGTTCACTTTGCTTGCCAAAGC
>NW_021460127.1:0-251 GCF_001605985.2 Dendrobium catenatum
AATTTTTTCACAAATTTCAAACAATTCATCATAGGTTAGTTTACATACCTCTTCATCACTTTGATCTTCTCCCATGAAACACAAGTTTGTAGTCTCTTCCTCTGGTTCAGTCTCAGAGGAGTCAGTACCAGATTCTGCCCAAAAACCCCTTTGGATTTTCCTCTTGTCCTTCCTAGACTTAGCTTTCTCCTCACCTTTTTCCTTTTCTTTGCTCGAATGATCTTGAAGTGTAGGACAATCGGCTCTCACAT
>NW_021460128.1:0-325 GCF_001605985.2 Dendrobium catenatum
TGCTCATAAAATTAGGAGAAAATTATCATAATTAAAATATAATAATATTTATGTTATAGCTAAGATTATTTATAAATTAAACTTAATTTAACTCCTAAAAAAATTATTTGATTGGGTCAAAATAATGGCTATTATAATATCCTGATTGTTGAAAGTTGTCACCCCCAACATTTCCACTATCACAACACAAACGAGATAAAAAAAATAAGTTAATAATTATTTTGTTAAAATCAAATAAATGATAAAATTAAATTGAAAGCGAAAGCAATACAACCATTAGCAAATACAAATAATAATAACCATAGATCCATCAATCATATCATTC
>NW_021460129.1:0-305 GCF_001605985.2 Dendrobium catenatum
CCAGGCCAAAGCCCCCTCTCTTTCCATCTATGCTATTATTGACCACATTTTTTTATAAGGTCATTAAGACCAATCCAGATCCCAGATCCATCTAGGCCCTAGTATTTATCCAGGCCCAAGGATATATCTAGACCCTATGATATATTTAGCCCTTAGATTTACCTATTCCCTAAGATAAATCTAGATATTAGATTAGTCCAGGTTATGAAAGTGCTCTGATACCACTTGAAAGTTTGTTAGGGATGTTAAGCCCTATAGAACTAGCCCGAGGCTAACAAAGAGAGAAGTGAATTCGAAAAGAAGAA
>NW_021460130.1:0-249 GCF_001605985.2 Dendrobium catenatum
CCTCGAGGCTTACGCCTCGCCTCACGGACGAAAACCGCATCGAGGCTTAATTACGCAATTTTAAACCTTGCTTTAGACCCTAGAGGAAGGTCTAAATTTTAAAAGGAAGTTCAAAAGAACAACCTAAGCCATTTGCAATAGAAGATTTTTTATCATAACACCCACCCGTGAGCTTAAAAACACACTCAACTCTTTCGAGAAGTTTTTAGTTCTGGGTGAAATTTTTAGAAGACAAATTAGATTACAAAT
>NW_021460131.1:0-352 GCF_001605985.2 Dendrobium catenatum
GTCCTACTCCATTTTTCCCCACATCAAATCTATCTGGTCAAACCCGACCGGCGGTGAGACCTCCAGCAAACCAAAGCTCTATTCTATCCAAGGCCTCTACTGTTCAATCTAAGCATTGCATGCATGTCGAGTCTTTTATAAAGTTAAGCAAGGACAGTCTATAAGTTCAGAGAGCACAAGATCAACCGAATCCATTATTTATTTTGGATAAAATCTTAAACCCTAGTTCCGGACATATATAATCAAATAGCTTTCTCTTAAGTGTATTTTAAACTATGAAAGAACACCCCACGATTATTGTTCATGCATAGAGTCGAAATTTAAAATTTCATTAAAAATGATCGATCCGATC
>NW_021460132.1:0-258 GCF_001605985.2 Dendrobium catenatum
CCATAATCAGATATTCTACTATTCTAAGGATTGATGAGATTGTTAACTCATTAACTCACAAGTTATTAAATCAATCACATGGAATACTATATCATTTTCATGCCTTGAAAAAAAAATTGATTTGCTATTGTTCTTTTGTGTTCCCTCCTTTTTGATATGTCAAAAGGGGGAGAAGTTTATGATTGTCCTTTTTATCGATCCTGAACCTTTACTACTAATTGTTTTCGTAGTGTTTTTCCACCATCAAAAAGGGGGAGA
>NW_021460133.1:0-201 GCF_001605985.2 Dendrobium catenatum
TCTTTTTAAATTACCAAATTAACCATTTGCTTGCATTCAAAAAGTTCCACTGATGTGAAACGAAATGCACGTAACATATTGTTCTTGTCAAAGCAATTGACCGGTTCTTTCTTTCTTTTTATCTTTTTTTATTGTGAGCATGAAAGCCAATAGATTTTTTTTTAAAATTAGTTGATTTTAAATCAATTCTAAACATTGATT
>NW_021460134.1:0-279 GCF_001605985.2 Dendrobium catenatum
CTCATATTTATCTTGGTTGTTAGTCCCTTGAAAATTATTGTGAGACACCTGGATTAGAATGATCCTAGTTAGGCTCGTCATGATGCTCCATGTTTTTCTAACATCCCATCTATGTGCTAATCTCCAAGACTGGTCCTCGCTGCTAGCTAGTTTTTTTTTTCGGTATCTGCGTAGGTGAAATCGACGAGGAAGTTGTCAAGTGCTTGAGCCTTGATGAATGTTCATGGTGTGCAAGAGATTTAAACTCGTTCACCTCAACTACCCATTTAAGCAACTTGC
>NW_021460135.1:0-262 GCF_001605985.2 Dendrobium catenatum
GTGAGATAAAAGAGCACCAACTATACATTAAAAGCCACAACATTGCACCAGACAAACATGGAATATGTTACAAATCTATTTTCATGACTTATGTTTTGATGATTGACAAACACTATTGATTCTCTTGGACTGCCTGTTACTTCTAACTTTTTAGGAATCGAAGATTGGACAAACAAACGAAGCCAGTTTAAGATTGCGTAGGGTTGAGTCAGTCTGTACTTTGTTTTTCTCTTCTTGAGTTTAATTGTAATGGTCAAAGAGA
>NW_021460136.1:0-252 GCF_001605985.2 Dendrobium catenatum
CATTATTCCTTTTGGAAAAATTAAATAAATATGATTAATGCAAAAATTACGAAATGAAGATTAGTTAATTTTGAATTCAATATTGTATATGATTATTAATTAGATGAATTTGGATAAGATATTGAATGATAGCAGAAAGAATACAATAAAAAATTTCAATTGGCAACATTGCACATCTTTTTAAATAATTGTGACACACTTTGTGCATCTTTTCAATTTGGGCTAATTTGGTGCCTATTTTCAGTTTACGAA
>NW_021460137.1:0-230 GCF_001605985.2 Dendrobium catenatum
TTATATGATCAATTTAATTTCAGAATATTATATTTTTATAATTTAATATACCATTGACTATACAAAGTAATCCTAAATGATCTGTCAGGAATTAAATTAAGATCAATTTTATACTACAATTTTAAGAGATAATTATATATCAGTTTTGTATAATCAATTAATTAAGATTTTTATTTAAGCTAACTTTCTTACTACTTTTCAATCACAATTCTCATTTGAGCACTACTTGT
>NW_021460138.1:0-688 GCF_001605985.2 Dendrobium catenatum
GGCAAAACTGAAATTGTGGAACCCTAGGGCGTATCAGAGTTTTGGACTTTGTTACGCCGGCTCAGGAGAGGCCGGCTGGACCGGTCCAAACTAGACCAGTCCGGTTCTACACTAGGCGGCCGAAGGGCGGAACCAGGCGGAACCCGGGGGGAGGCGGAAGCCCTTGTGGGCCCATGCATGGGTTAAACACATTGTTTGGAGGGAAATTTTGAATGAAAGGGCTATTTAGAATTGTGTTTCTCCTTTGGAGTTAATTAGGTACTTAGGAGGGAATTAGGGGGATCTGAATTTTGAATGTAATTGGAGATCTAGGGTTTGTGTGTTTTGGGCTCTTAGCATTGCCGGAGATTTGGACAGTTCTTCTTCCTCTCGAATTGAAGAATATTGTATCGTTTGCTATTTTCTTTCATCTTCTAGTGGAATACAAGACTATTGTTTGGGTATTCTCTCAAATTTCCTCTATATCCCACTATTTACTATTGCAAACAATAGTTTCCTTGTTGTTTGGGCACCTTTTTGGGTTATGTTTGCTTGCAAACTCAAGTATTACTTGAGGGTTACTTGCGAACTCAAGTATTTCCTATCAGAATTCTATTCACCTAATCTCATTGTTAATTTAGGGATGTTATTGGAAATCCTCTATATTTGCTTATATTGAATTTTCTAATTGTTTTGTGATCCTAACTAT
>NW_021460139.1:0-316 GCF_001605985.2 Dendrobium catenatum
TTAAATTTCAAATATATCAACTGCTTGAGATCAAATACTAACTTTCTGGGAATTATATAATTATTGATTATTAGGATAACCTTGCAGGATCGAGTCTAAATTTTTTTTATTTTGCTTAATATAAATTTGATTGAATAAGGTTATAAATTTTTAAAGTATTTTGAGTTTGGGATATTGATATCCAACTTGAATTCCAAAGAGGAGAAGACATCCCTAAAGGGGAGAGTCTTCTTCCATTTGGAAGATCAAGTTAGGATACTCTTTAAGTATCCAAAAAAAAGATAACACCTCGTTCAAGGGGAAGTTTCTTTTCATT
>NW_021460140.1:0-636 GCF_001605985.2 Dendrobium catenatum
ACGTGGATTCGTCGAGCCCCCTCCGGTCCGGTGTCATCCTTAATCAAGGCAAATAATCATGAAAAGGGATGGAATTTTCTCACTCTTGACACAAGGCTTTGTCCTCACTCCCTATCCTCCAAAATCTTCAATTCCAGCTGCCAACAACTTTCTCCAAGTCATAATCTAGCATCTCCATCTCTAAATAAGTCTTCTCCAGCCATTAAAGGGTAGGTTGCTTGAGCTAGAAACCCAAAACTATGAGGAGAGAGAGAGAGAGAAAGAGAGAGAAAACTAGATTCCTCTAGCAGATTTCGATCTAGCCATTAAAGGTTCTTGGGTCCTTCAGCAAAGTTGTAGAGGACGTCCGTAGCTTTCCAACAAGCCCAAGATCATCAAATTCCGTCCACAAGATTGTAAGATATCGTAGGTTTTTTCTAAAACTTTGATTTGAAACTGCGGCAAATCTACAATACATTAAGCCTCCAAACTTTGTGTGTTGGAAGATTACATTACCCTCTAGCTACATTTTAAATTTCATTTAATTTGGAGGAGTATTTTGAAAGTTGTGGCTAATTAAAATTTCAGCTCAACTTTGAACTATTGAATCTAGCTTGATTAGAGCCATCCGATTGTGCCCTCTACACGATCGGAAGT
>NW_021460141.1:0-342 GCF_001605985.2 Dendrobium catenatum
AAAATTTACCTCGGAACTTAGTTCGTTAAAACTCTCTTGCCGAATAAGAAAAGCGAGCGGAGGCCGGGGCCGAATTTTCGGAGCCCACATCTTATTAATGACTTAATCGCCCAAAGTCACAATCCCCTCACTAAGTCTATTACTACTAAAATTACACTCCACATATTCCACTTTCGATCTACTAAAGCAAAAACCTTTAGACTCTAGGTTGACCTCCATAATTCAAGTTTTCCTTCAACTCCCTCTCTAGCCTTATCACAAGAAGAATATCATCATCAAAAAGCATACACCAAGGTACATCCTTTTGTAAATGTCTAGTGAGAACATCTATGACTAAAGCAA
>NW_021460142.1:0-273 GCF_001605985.2 Dendrobium catenatum
TTTGGAATTTTTAATAATTTTTAATGAATTATTAGGGGCAAAATGGTAATTTCCACCTATAGTCAAATTAGGGGTCAACCTGAGGTCAAACTAGGGAGCCCTATTTATCTAAGGTCAAGGACCATATTCTGGTCAGTTTGAGGTATTATGGAAAATTTTCTGACCTAAGGTGTATTTATTGTATTTTCCGGAAGTTCTTGGGGCCTTAATTAACCAGTTAATTAGGGTTAGTTAGTTAAGGGCTTTAAAAGCTCCTAAAAATTCCTAGAAAAT
>NW_021460143.1:0-241 GCF_001605985.2 Dendrobium catenatum
GAAAACTTCTGAATTTCTTAGTCATCAAAGCAATGTCGTCCTGATTCTCAGGTTGTAACTGATCACTCTCTGAGTCTTCCACTTTTAGTGCAATGTTCTTCTCCTTACACTGTTCACTTGCATCAATCTTCCTTTGACTCACTCCTTACTCATAACCAATTAGTGAATTAAGAAGATTATCAATAGAGTAAAAATTTAAATCTCTGGACTCTATAATAGCAATTATTTTAACATCATAAAT
>NW_021460144.1:0-368 GCF_001605985.2 Dendrobium catenatum
TGCGGACTAAAAATCAAAAGATATGATCAATTTTTAGAAATGGGATTTGATTTGATTTAGATTTTAATTTTATTATATAATTTTTTAGAAAACCAAAAACAATTAATTGCTTACTAAATAAATAATATAATAATAAACTATAAAAATTTATTTCATATTATTTAGATGTGAATTTTGCTACTTGATACGCCCTCAAAAATTGTTTTGATCGAGCACGAATCTCGAGGCATACTCGAGTTGGAACCTTTTAAAAATTATATTTGGGATCATAAGAATTTCAATTTCAGCAAACTTATAGTCAAACTGAACATCTCAAAGAGATGAAATAAACAACATCAAAATTGATCCAACCCAAGCCCAAATGGGTT
>NW_021460145.1:0-412 GCF_001605985.2 Dendrobium catenatum
GAGAAGGACATTCCAGTAAAATATAGGTTTAATAATAATAGTAATAATAATAATGAAAAAAAATTTTGGCCAAGTAAAACAATTCTCAAATGAGGAAGGTTTGAATTCATATTGTGATAATCAATTTTTATATTCATATAAATTTTCTTAAATTTTTAATGATATTGTGAAAAAAAAAAAGTTTTTTGATTCGTCAATAAAGAGACATCACATAGCCTAATGAGATGTTTGGTTTGGATTAATTTGGCTGAAATGGGAATGCAGGATAAAAGAAATGTTTTGGAGTTGCTTAGATGAATGTAGGTTGATGCCTTTTTTTTGTTGGATTGAAGTAATAAATGTAAAGTCATAAATTGTGACGGCTGGTGGCAGTGGTTGGCGCGGTGGTGGTGGTAACGGGAGGTGGTTGACG
>NW_021460146.1:0-544 GCF_001605985.2 Dendrobium catenatum
TCAGTACTCGGTACGGACACTATGAGTTCTTGGTTATACCTTTTGGGGTAACCAATGCACCTGCTATTTTTATGGATTTGATGAACAGAGTGTTCAGGGAGTATCTTGATCAGTTTGTGATCGTCTTCATCGACGATATTCTGGTGTATTCTGCTTCTGAGGGTGATCATGCCAGACTTTTGAGCATGGTGTTGGAGACTCTGAGACGGCATCAATTGTATGCTAAGTTCTCCAAGTGTGAATTCTGGCTGAAAAGCATTTCATTTCTGGGGCATATGGTTAGCGGTGAAGGTATTTCTGTTGATCCCCAGAAGATTCAGGCTGTTTTGGGTTAGCCAAGGCCTACTACGGTATTTGAGGTACGTAGTTTCTTAGGCATGGCTGGATATTACCGAAAGTTTGTGAAAGGATTTTCTCAGATTACTATGCCTCTGACGAGACTAACTTAGAAGTTAGTAGCTTTTGTTTGGACATCGGAGTGTGAGGCTAGTTTTTAGAGATTGAAGAATTGTTTGACTTCAGCTCCAGTGTTAGCACTTCCGTC
>NW_021460147.1:0-278 GCF_001605985.2 Dendrobium catenatum
GTATTGTTGGTTTGGGTAACCTACTGAGTTGTTAGCTCGTTTTGTGATTTATACTTTTATTTTTCATGAAGGGTAAGGATCTAGTTGAGTGAGGCTGATACAAATTATTGTAGTTATAGAAATTTTATTATATTATTTTTTTTGTAGCCAGAATATTCAATGTGGATGATAAGAGAAAAATTATTAAGTTCAAATTAACCATATTATGATATTTGTGCTTTTAATCTTTATATTTTGTGCAAAAAATTAATTAAAAAATCATGAAAATTAAACCAACA
>NW_021460148.1:0-475 GCF_001605985.2 Dendrobium catenatum
CAGCCCAAAAATATCTAGGAAGTGAGTATTCTGCCAAAATTGCTCGGGTGGCTAATATTCTGTTTTTCCTTTCGACTACCCCATTTTGCTAAGGTGT
The DNA here is from genome assembly GCF_001605985.2 of Dendrobium catenatum. Classification (NCBI taxonomy): domain Eukaryota; kingdom Viridiplantae; phylum Streptophyta; class Magnoliopsida; order Asparagales; family Orchidaceae; genus Dendrobium; species Dendrobium catenatum. The sequence goes on from NW_021460148.1 coordinate 98, forward strand.
TCTAGGTGCAGAAAAATTATGACCAATTCCTTTCTCTTTATAAAAATTTTCAAATCTTTCGTTCTCAAATTCTCCTCCATGATCACTTTGTATAGAAATAATTTCACACCCTAATTTCCTTTGAATCCAAGTTCAAAATTTTCTAAATTCCTCAAATGATTCACTCTTGTGAAATAAAAATCTAACCCAAGTGAATTTTGAGTAATCATCCACAATAACAAATCTGTATACCTTCCCTCATAGACTTACAATTCCAACTGGTCTAAAAAGATCCATGTGTAAGATTTCTAAAGGTTTACTAGTTCTAAGATCCTTATTGGACTGAAAAGAGGACTTCACTTATTTCCTAATTGACATGCATCACAAAGGTGGTCCTTA
>NW_021460149.1:0-265 GCF_001605985.2 Dendrobium catenatum
ACAGGTAGAACTGAATGAACTAAGTTTTCGTTTGAGAAAACTTTCTTAATGCTTTTTAAAATATCTTTTTAGTTAAATTTTTTTTTAAATTAGAATTTTTTATACTAAAAAATTATTTTAAATAGTAAGAAAGTTGTCCCAAATGAATCTTAAATCATAGATAGAACAAAATCACATTGCAATATAATTTAATTTATTTGGTTCAATTTTAATATAACTAAAATAAATATCCGACTTTCTTATAATCAATGAAATAAAAGTCATT
>NW_021460150.1:0-2562 GCF_001605985.2 Dendrobium catenatum
AACACCTTCAAATTCAACTCAAAAGATCAATCTTTCTAGAAAAGTCAAGTTTTGACATTTCACTCCCGAACAGTTCGTCGGGGTGAAAGAGTCGGGTCGACTTCTAAGAATCTTCCCCTAATATTTGTAAACCTTTATATTGAACGCGAATTCAATATATTGAGTTTCAAGATAAAGGGAGGTTCTACCAAATTTTTGAACTTTCAAAGTTTACCCAAAATCTTTCAAATCAACTTCAACCGCTGTTGTCATATGTCTTCTATAACATTTTGTTGTGGTTGAACACATGCAACACAATTTTAACTCTCTAGCCAATTTTAGGCTTTGACATTTCACCCATAAATCACTTGTTGGGATGAAAGAGTTAAGCTTAAATCTTGGGATCTTCAGATTAATTCGATACGTTGAGTTTCAAAATATGATAAAGACCCATTCAGTTCTAACCTCAAATTCAAATTCAGTCTTAAGTCCAAATTCGATTTCAACATTAAATTCAAGTTTGACATCAACCTTAAATTCAACTTCAATTTTGATTTCAAAGTCAAAATCTGGGCTTTGACATTTCATCCCAAGTCAATTGGTAAAATGAAAGAGTCAAGCCCGATTTTTGAATTTTTCGTATCAATTCTGTGAACTTATATGATTGAGTGAAACTCAGTGTGTTGAGTCACAAAATTTGAAGAGGGTCCACTCGGCTTTAACCTCAAATTTAAATTCAAATTCAACTTTAAATCTGAATTTATTCTCAATCTTAAACCCAAGCTTGAGTTCAACTAGTCAATGCAATCTAAAATTTGATTTCAAATCCAAATCAAAATTTTAACATTTTTCCCCAAGTCAATTGGTGCAGCGAAATAGTCAAATTCAAGTCCTGATTTTCAACTCGTCAATTTTATGAACCACCGTGTTCAGTGTAAACTGAACATGATTGAGTTAAAATTTTAAATAAAGTTAATCAAACTTAAAACTAAAATGTCATTTCAAATCACTAATTCAAATCACCTTCTTTTAAATTCTAGGAAATCTAACACTCAAATGGCTGGGAAACTTGTCATCTCACTGAATAAAGATGTGCCCGTAGAAGAAATTCTTAGTGGCAGTTCAATTCAGTATGAAATGAAATTTCAAGACCTCAAGATTTCAGTTAATGGAGAGAAAATCTTAGATTTGTCCGCTTGTACTCAAGGGAATTTCCACTTAGTAGAAGTTACTTTAGGGTTAGGAGCCGACTCCCCCATCTTTAAGATGGAGATCGTTGCCGCCCCTGCACCCACTGTACTCTCTACTCAGGAGAATCAAAATCAGAAGTCAATAACGACAAACAAGCTACCGTCTCAGTCTGAGATCGGGTCAAGTTCTAGCACCACTGTCGTCGGTAGGAATAAGATAAAGAATTACCTTCGAAGAGCTAGAAAAAGGAATCTCAAGGCTAGAAAGACCGTTGAGTCGGAAGCCTTAGAGAGGGTTGATTTCGAGGCCGATCGAGAGTTCGTTGCTCCTTCTATGTACCCTCTCCTTGCACAAAGGAGAGAGGTTATAGAGATAAGAGCACAATCTTCAATACACCTACTTGACTACTACACAGAAAGACTCGAGCAAGAGAGAATTGAGCAATCACCAGCAATAGGCCATAGGTCCCCAACTGAGGGTTATGATCCGTCCACTCTACTAGAAGATGTTAAAGCGCGTTACTACACGTATCCCACTGCATTATTTGTAGAGGAGGAGAGTAGAAATCACTCGGAGTGCCACTCTCTTAACTACTAGTTTAGTAGGAATTTGAGAGGGAAAATAATCTAAGATTGTATCAGATAGTGATACCGTCAAAATTTAAATTTCGATGGGGTTCTATCATGATAAATCTTTTGATTACAGTAATGTCGTGCCTTCTAGGGATGCTGCAGATTCTATAACAGTCTCTTCCTCTAAAGAGATTGTAGGTTGACAAGGGTCTTGCCACCTAGACTTGCAACTTCTTAAGAAAAACTTACCAATTTCTCAAGTGTGCTGGATCCAGATTTTCAAGATAATTGATTCTTCTTTTTAATGAAAATTGACCTCTACCTTAATCCTTAAGCAGGAGAAAGTTGTAGTTGACTCCATCAAATGTTTGAATGTGCCTCTCTCCCACTGCTTCTGTGGGTTGAATTAACTTTTGAATTAAGATCTATATCAAGCTTAAGTTGACTTTAAAAATAAAATCTTATCAATCATCTAGCAATCTTCTATCTTAATAGGCGATTCTCACATGTCTAAAATCTGTTTAGTGATTTTCAAAAGTCAAGTTGTTACAATTTTCAAAAGATTGGGCGTGCTTTGAGGATTATTCTTCCTTATATGAGAGGATAATTTTTCTTCTCTAATACTTGAGATATAATCCCAGCATTCAAAATAAAAAGTTTAATCAATTTAAGGTATTTAAAGAAAGTGGAGCCTCTTCTCGAATTCAATTGAAATCAAAAGATGCGCAAATGCGCTAAAGTGAAAAATGCATGAAGTGCAATAAAAGTCAAAAGATACGCAACATGCGTCACTAGAAAAAGAGAAGAAGAGTAAGAGGCC
>NW_021460151.1:0-635 GCF_001605985.2 Dendrobium catenatum
CGTCATTTTAGGTGTTTTTGAGAAGGTAACGATCGCTATCCCTTTCGCCCGTTTTTTTGGTTGAGAGCAAAAAATGGCATGAGTGAACAGTGCGACGCCAATATTGGCGTCGCACTGTTCACCTGCGATTAAATGACGAAAATTTTCACGTTCGGTTGGAGCGACGGAAGGACTCCATACACTCGTTTAGGGTTCGGTTGGAGATGCCCTTACGGGGTTTGATTTTGATGGGAGAGAAACACAATGTTATATTTGATCAGGGATAAGATTTTTACATGGTAGAAAGGTAAATAGTAAGGTTTAGGTGTTAGATATGTAAATAGAGAAGTTTTAAGTGTTATGCATGTAAAAGTCCCAAAATAAAAAGCTTCGCAAATTTGTACGATAATGGAGGTTTGAAAAATACAGTTTTGTAAAAGATATTCATCCAAACAACAACCGACATCTTTTTTCAGATTTCAGAACGGAAACTATACTAATTACGCCCAGCCAAACCAAGCCTTACTTACAATTTGCTTAATTTCTCTTCGTTATTCTTAGTAATTGATACGTCATCCCAAAAATAATCTTGATCAGGCACCAATCTCGAGGAAAAAACTAGTTTGAAACTTCAAAAATTAATTTCGGGAGCATAT
>NW_021460152.1:0-312 GCF_001605985.2 Dendrobium catenatum
CTGTGGCTGGGACTGGAAACCATCTGAACTGTCTGAGGGCCCTTGCCCCTGGGCTGCACTAGGTCGCCGTCCTGGAGGTGTATCTGTCCTGTGGCCATCAACCTCTCGACCTTATCCTTGAACACAAAACAATCCTCTAACACATGCCCAACGCATCTGTGGTAAGGGCAATAGAGTGGGTGCTCAGTCTGACCCTCCTCCTCCACTCTACTGCTGCTGGGAAAGGTAAGTATGTTCTTCTTAGTAAGGAATTTAAATATTTTCTTCACACTCTCCCTTTTAAAGGGGTATTCCTTACTAAGCTTCTCCTGT
>NW_021460153.1:0-245 GCF_001605985.2 Dendrobium catenatum
AGGTAGGGGAAATCCCTTTCTCTTTCTCTCTCTCTCTTTCTGCGTTGGCCGAAGGGTTGAAGGGGGCGGGGGAGACGCTGCTCGGTCGCTGGGTTCGGTCGAGTAACGCACGAAAGGGAGAAAGTTATCTTTACAGCCCGCGAGCTCCTGGTCTTGTGTCCGATCAAAATGTCGCAACTTCCGATCCCGACAGGAAGGAAAGTCGTGCAAGGGGCGAAGTCGAACGGCGTCGAAGGAGCTGGAGA
>NW_021460154.1:0-262 GCF_001605985.2 Dendrobium catenatum
AAATATCTAAGAGCTTGATGATTTTTTTGAATTTTTGAAGAATTTGGATTTTGTAGAAATCTTAAGACATTTTGAAATATAAGAGAGATTAACCCCTCCGGTTGAGATTCGCATTCAACACGGCCATCATCGGGGTGTATGGGGTCATTTTAATTTGTAGTTTGAACCTTAACAACTCTATATGGATGTCAATAGAGGATTGGGTTCCGTAGGCTTTTGTCTCCATGAGTGAATTCTATTGATTATAGGCCTTGAAGGCCTA
>NW_021460155.1:0-240 GCF_001605985.2 Dendrobium catenatum
TATATACATTGATAATTTTTTAGTGTACAACTTAGGGACTACTATAAAGTAAAGCTGTGAAGACTCCACCAATAATAAGCTTGAATTTTTATTCTTACATAATGTAGATTTGAATATGATTATTTATTATAGTCTTCATTCTTCTTGCTTTTGTATCATCTCTAGAAATTGCAAAAGATGATGATCTTATAAGGAAGAAGAACCATTTTCTTTAGAGACCTTAATGTTTATATATATAAA
>NW_021460156.1:0-201 GCF_001605985.2 Dendrobium catenatum
GATAAACTTCATTTGCAAACTTCTTACCTTGATGATTCAATATGCATGATAAGTCTAAAATCATCACTTATCAACATCTTTATCCCAACTAAGATGATCCTTGCATATTATCATCAAAAAGTTCCATGTCAAAGTTTTGGAAAGGATTAACACATGGGTCCTTGTTTGCTTGGATGAGATTTAGATGGATTACTCTTCTCA
>NW_021460157.1:0-916 GCF_001605985.2 Dendrobium catenatum
AAGCCCAGATTACTTTACTTAATATGTAATATTCCCTGAACCTAGACTATATTATTGGAAAGCTTCCTAGATTTTTAACCTTCCAAAATTTCTCTTCCAATAATCTTCAAAATCCATAAAACAGAATGGGGAGCTTTATACTTTAAATGAAATTTGTAGTCTTTTGTAAGAATATTTTCTTTATTTCATTTTCATCAAAATTCATTAATTTTCCATAAGAAATTTTTTTTATTCAAATTTTTATTTAAAGAAAATTTGGCAGCCTCCGGGCATCCCCTCCCCGATGCCGGAAGGTAAGGAGCGGCTCGACTACACTAGAGCAAATCAACGTCGAGTAGATTGGGTATTCAAAAATTTTGATTGGCGATGAATGGTTGCAAATAATTAGATGCCGGTTGGTTGTCAGAAAAAATTATTTAGTCGCAATATTTTGAGAAAATTTCGGTAGCCTCCCGGCGTCCCCTCCTCGGCGCTATCAGAGCGAATCAATGGTGAGGAGATTGGGTCTTCAAGTCTTCAATCCCTTGGTCGGATAAGCTCAACGACCAAGAGCTTCGAGGGACTGGATCAACCCCCGGATTCAAATTGCTGCAAACTATTTGAAAATCCATTTCTCCTTTTTTTAAAAAATTACATTAATTATTTAAATGAATTTTAATTGCATTTTTCTCCAATCTTTTAAATGTTTAAGTCTTGGATTTTTTAGGAAATTTCGACATCCTCCCGGCATCCCCTCCCTGGCACTGGGAGGTAAGGAGGGCATTTGCCCTTTTAGGTCCGCCCGATCGGGGTTAGTCAACGGCTAGGGGCTTCAGGACATTGTCAGGTCCCGAAATTGGGCTTCAGAAGCTCTAATTGACGATGAGTGCTTATGATTATTGGAAGATCATTGTCTATTGCCTATTACCGGTGATTG
>NW_021460158.1:0-1144 GCF_001605985.2 Dendrobium catenatum
TGAATCTGCCATTTGTGAAACAGGGCAACAGTGAACATGATTCGTATGGTTGGAAGTTTGGCAACCGGACTAAATGTGTCTTGGTAGTTAATGCCATATTCATGTTGATTTCCTTGAGCGACAAGTCTTGCTTTGAATCTAGCTACCAACCCATCTGAGTTGTATTTAGTTCTGTATATCCATTTGGACCCAAGGATTGAACCAGTCGATGGAGGTGGTACCAAAGTCCAGGTGCCCTGTTTTTGAAGAGCAAAGAATTCTTGAGCCTGGCTTGACGCCATTCAAATTTCTTGCTTGCTTCAGTATAGGTGGTCGGGTCGGCTGAAGGTTGATTCTGGTGAAGCAGGTTAAGTCTTTGTATTGGCTTGAGAGAGCCTGTCTTGGATCGGGTGTTCATTGGATGTTGAATGATGCGATGCTGTGATGGATCAGAGACAGTGTGGCGAGCTGGTTGCTCATGAGTGTTTTCTGAATTGGAGCACGTGATTACAGGGATCTGGTTTCTCGGAGCACTGTTGTTGACGGCCGTGTATGGAGGTTGAATGATAGACGGAGGTATAAGCAGCGGAGATGGAAGCTGAGAGGTATGTTGAGTGGCGCTAGAAGAGCTGTCTTTGTAGGGAAAAAGGGATTCGTTAAACTTAACATTTCGTGACACATATATTTTATTAGTTACCTGATTTAGGCATTTATAGCCTTTTGAAACTTCAGAGTATCCCAAAAAGATACATGGCTGCGATGTTGGGGACAGCTTCGTGCGATGGCCCGGTGGAAGCAAAGGGAAGCATTGACATCCGAACACTCGGAGGTGCTCATATGACGGCTTGATGTTGAATATCCATTGGAGCGGAGAAATGTTCTTGGTAATAGTAGAGGGGAGGCGGTTTATTAAATAAATTGCAGTGACAGCCACATCAAGCCAAAACGAATGAGGAAGACTTGTCGTCTGTAGGAGAGTTCTCGTGGTTGTGATAATGTGTCTGTGTTTTTGTTCTGCTATCCCATTTTGTTCAGGGGTATAGGGACACGAGTACTGATGGCGAATACTTGTAGTTTTGGTAAAAGTTTGAAAATGGGTGTTAACGAACTCGCCTCCACCGTCTGTTCTGATAGTTTTGATTTTAGAGTTCAATTGTCGTTCAAT
>NW_021460159.1:0-392 GCF_001605985.2 Dendrobium catenatum
CGTCTGGACTCTGCACAGAATAATTTCTCTTATTTGGGACAGTTTTTTATTGTTTTCTAAAATAACTTTTTTGTATAAAAAATTCTTGAATTAGAAATTTTTTACTAAAAAATTGCTTTAGAAATAATAATAAAGTTTTCTCAATTGAAGACTGTTAGCTTCCTAAGATTATCATGCAATACTTATAATTTTCACATGCAATCAATTCTATATCATGTTAAACGACCTGTTAAATATTTCCTTATATGTCGTTGTTAAAGTTTTTTGTTTGATGATCTCATTAAGTTGATGAATTTGCATCCCACGCCTTCGACATTTTGAAAAATGCGATTCTTAAATGCTAACCTTTTAATAATATCTATATATAATATATTTTTTTAAAATTAGTCAAG
>NW_021460160.1:0-215 GCF_001605985.2 Dendrobium catenatum
ATCTGATCCGAGAATAATAATGCTTTGAGATGATCCTCCATCATAATTGCCATTTCATGTTCAATCTAGCGGCTAAGAAATTATAAATTTGCAATTATTTTCTTGTATTTTCTACAAAACATTCAGAAGCTTTGCAATTTTCTAATCTTCAGGTTTCTGGAGGATGAAATTTAATTGTTAGACTAATGCTAACAATGGAATATTTTCTTTCCAGG
>NW_021460161.1:0-241 GCF_001605985.2 Dendrobium catenatum
CTTGCTGCATGTTTTCTTATTCATTCATTGTATAAAAATGAATATGCACATTATAAGTAAAGAAAATGATCTCTTTCCAAAATATTATTAACAAGAAAAACATTTAAATGACATAATAAATCTTTATTTAAACTCACATAATGAATTTATGGGAGTGGGTATTCATACATGGAAACTTGACTATGAATATCCTTTAGAAAAAAAGAAACAAACTAGTAGTGCCTATTTTCCTTAGATTGAT
>NW_021460162.1:0-245 GCF_001605985.2 Dendrobium catenatum
CTTTTTTTTTTTTTTCTTCTACAATAAAAGTTGAAAGGCCTTTTTAATTTTAAATTGAACCTTACTGAACCGGACCGATCCAAAGCTCGGCAAGGGCCTGCACGCAGGGAGCCACTAGCTCGGAGTCTTCTTGCTTCGCAGGAGGCTTCTTTGACTCCTTCGTATTCTTCCTTCCTGTCTGATTGGGCTCCCTGCCTGTTCTACTCAGCTCCTTCGGTGCTCCTCCCTTCCTGTCGGGTCGAATC
>NW_021460163.1:0-1235 GCF_001605985.2 Dendrobium catenatum
TGTGTTTTTTCTTTATTACTTTCGCACTTTAATTTCCGCATCGTTTATTTTCTGTGGTAATATTAGTTTTAGTTTGAGTTTTGGTTTAAAGATTCTTCTTTTTGAATTCACTTCTCTCTTTGTTAGCCTTGGGCCAGTTCTATAGGGCTTAACATTCCTAACGAACTTTCAAAATGGAAAATATCGTCTAGATGAACATAAATATCTTTTTCTCTATTAAAGGATTGTTTGAGATATTTTTGAAGAGAGAGAAAGCTGGAGAGAGAAATAGATGGAAGAGAAGGAAAAGCTTAGTTTTAGAGGCTGCAGAGCGAGTTTCATCCGTCGACACAGTTAGACAAATTGTTTGTCTCGTAGTAAGGAATCCGAATCCTATTTATGATTTCAAAGATTTCATGTTTTGGTATTTTTCTGCTCAGTTTTGTATTTCAGTTACCAAAAAACGTGCATATCTTTGTATTGACGAAACTTTTACCGCGTAACTTTTTGTATATTATAGAGAATATGTTTTTATGCGTTTTGAGTATTTTTTAGAGATTTTTCACCAGGTATTTTAAATTCTAAAGTATTTTTGTCAAATTAAAAATTTTCTGGATGTTGAAAAATATTGTTTCAGTTCAATAAAAGCTTTGAAATGACGTTTTACACGATTTCTGGTAATTTGGTAATTTTTTTAAACTGTGTATTTTGATTATATTTGGGGTTATCACAAATTGGTATCAGAGCATAGTAATTGGAAAAATTGATTGTTACCAGGCTGTTGGTTTTGATTAAGAGTTGAGTAGAATGAGTAGTTTCAAGTTCATCATTTTGCATTCATAGTTGAATGACATGAGATAGAATGAACTGTATGACTGTATGATTTATGATGAGTTTTGATTTCTAACGAGAATTGATTTTGATTCAATTTGATTTGAGTTTTGATTGGACGGATTTATTTTATGTCGATTTTATGATCAAATTCTTAAGGGAAATGTCAAGGAAGATATTTTTCTTAAAGTGGGTAGATTGTAAAATCCCTCTAGATTTCATTTTTTTTGTGCAATTTGTTTGTACGAACTGACCGTAGTACGGACGAACTGTTGAAAATCTGTATGGTTAGCCTATACTAACTGCCTGTAAGAACTGAGTAAAGTGCAGGTTCGTCTGTACAAACCTGAGTTCGTCCGGGACGAACAAAACAAAATTTTGTTGTAGAGAGTGTTTGAATAGTTGCTATTTGAATGAGTTATATT
>NW_021460164.1:0-374 GCF_001605985.2 Dendrobium catenatum
TAATCGTCTGGACGAAAATTGGTTCGTCTGGATGAATTTTTTACAGAGACCAGATCATCCTAGACGATAATAATTTCGTCTGGACGAAAATTTTTACAAAGAGCAACTCATTTTCTGACGATAATTAATTTCGTCTGGGCGAAAATTTTACAGAGACCAGATAGTCCTGGACGATAATTAATTTTGTCTGGACGAAAATTTTACAGAGACCAAGTCGTCCTGGACGATATTTAATTTCGTCCTGGATGAATAGGACTTAGAAAACTTTTCAAGCCAGTTCCTATTTGTTCTATGTGCTTAATAGGAGATAACTGTCTGATCGTCCCGTACGATATAATATCGTCCCGTATAATCAGTATAAATTTTATATGATC
>NW_021460165.1:0-1009 GCF_001605985.2 Dendrobium catenatum
CCCTGAGATGAAGCTGGACGATGTTTAATCGGCCCGGGCGATCTTGCGATCGGCCCAGACGAAATCACCATTAATTTCTTTCCAAAATTGCCAGAGAAATTTTGGAAAAACTGTCCTAGATTGTCATGGCCGATATTTTATAGTCCAGGCCGATCCACCAGGCCGATGTACAAAAATAAATATTTCCTAAGTAGATCTGGCGGCAGATTCTTTCTAACTTGAGCCTATCATCCTAGCCGATACAAAATCGTCCAGGAAGATGTATTTTGCATAATGACCGCTGCTTTAATGAGGTTGTCCTAATTAGTGTTTCTGCTTTTGAACAGATCATCCCGACCGATTTAAATATCATCTAGGACGATGTTACCAAAAGTAGTAAACTCTAGGGAACAGTCAGAAACTCTTATACGTTACAAAGCATCAGGTGCCACAATAAATACAATAGACTCAAGAAGGGAAAAAGGGTACAAACTGACTCAGACCTAGTCTACCCAATCTTGAGCTGGTTCAAAATTGCAGTCTCATCGTGTGGACCTAAAATGTCATTACGTAAGGCAGTCATAGAGAAATAAGAATATTTCCTATTATCAAAATCATAAACCATAGATCCGCAACAATCTCCCACTTTTTGATGATGGCAAACATTTCAATTTGAATTTTTAAAAAGGTAATATTTTCTCCTAATCTCCCTCTCACTAGGATAAACCTTTTTTAAAAAATAGGGGAGATAAAAATATTTTTGTTGTTTTAAATTTTTTAAAAGAAAAAAATAGGATACAACTTCAATAGCCCTTTGACATTATCAAAAAGAGAAGAGGCACAAATAAAAACCAAAACAAATAGAAGACAAAAATGTTTTCTGATCTAGTGAAAACAAAAATTTCTTAAAATGAGAAAGTTACCTCTTAGTTTTAATCAAAAATTTAGTAGAATTGGATTGACAACGCATAGCCCAGAAAAGGTTAGAAATCCAGAATTTGATCATCCAAACTTAAGTTCTTTTAAAAGG
>NW_021460166.1:0-1625 GCF_001605985.2 Dendrobium catenatum
ATGTTTGGAGACGCGTGGCTATGAGTTAGATCTACGTGGGGGCGGAATTAGCACTTGAGAATCGCACGCGTCCCAGCGTTTGAGAATTGTGTGCGTGTGGTGTAGTGGAGGATAAGCCAGGTCTATACCAAACAGCTCTTCGCTAAACACGTGTAGGAAATTTTTGGAGCCACTGGTGTATGGGTCTAATGTTTCATTTGGGGAAAAACTTTTGATTGGTAAGATAGGTTCATAAATATTGGATTTATTTTAAATTTAATAGTAATTAAATTCATGTTAAAATAAATTTAACAATATAAATAAAATTTTAATCAAAGAATCATTGAATTATTATTTTTCTTTTTATATGATATTTATGTTAAATATAGTTCGAAATAACAAATATCTAGACCACTCTAAAGTAAAAAACAAATAACCTAAAATAAAATGTATATTTCTAATGCACACTCAAAATAAACAAATAATTATATGCATGTATATAAAAACCAACCAGCAGGAAAGGAAAATATAAAGATCTAATTATTATAATTATAACTTACAGTTGATTTGCTCAACTTATACAACACAATTAGATTTTCTTACAGACAGCTCGTGGATCTTCAAGTTTTATCTTATAGATGTATCCATGCTTCCCTTAAAGAGGTTCATCATTCTGATCCATCTTTCATGTAACAACATTCCACAGGCCTACAACACTTCATAATTCTATCAATTACAATTTGCAAATAAAAGACGCAAATTTGCATAATAAGATTAAGAAGCAAGCAATATATAAGCAAAAGAAACATCTTAGAATTGGCTGATGTTTAAAATGTCAAGTCATGTTTCTATCATATATATTAGATTTATTTCATTATGGATAATCAAATTTTTAATGAGCACAAGCTCCTATACTTAAATACACCTTAGACAAATAGTCAAAAAATTCTCTTTATAAAGGTCTTCTAAGGTTCTATATTCAAATGGAAGAAAAGGTTAGCCATGAAAAGGGTGATACAATCAACACACCTAGATCAATAAAATGAAGGTGAATCACACAAAGTAAGCATATCATACATAGTAATTGAACAGGTGAAGGGAGGTCATCAAATAATGTGGATATTTATGTCTTATAGTCTTCAAAGAATAGGAGCTCGTCTAAACATAGGAATTATGACACTATATGGATAGTGTCACTCTCAATTCTAAATGTAAGAAAAGACTAAACGTATCACCTAATTTAATGCAAACTCTATGATGAGACTTGTAGCTTGAAAAAAATAAGGACTCATAGTGTGAAACCTTATCAATGATTAATTAAGAATGCCCATGATCTGGACTTACACTCAACAACTAGCTAAACCACCCACATAGTTGAATAAAATCATGATGTCAAGGCTTACACAATCACATTATGAGAGCCAAGAACTTGCAAGAAGAGAAAGTAGAGAGAGAGAGAGAGGCGATATGCGAGGACTCAAGCCGAGACTCGCGATCATGAAGGTTTATGTCTGAGGGTCGTAGACAAGTATGACTATGCAAGAGTTTTCTAGCCTAGGCTAAGTATAGTTCCACCCATAAATTTGAATCCACTGGTTGAGAATTCCCTATACTTAAGGCTTTAACTAAGGATTAATATAAATTTT
>NW_021460167.1:0-1152 GCF_001605985.2 Dendrobium catenatum
TTCCCCATTCTTGAGCTAATCTACTGTCACCTAAATCTCACCGAGCATGCCATTTAACTCTCTGTAAATGACGTTTAAAACATTTTCTGAAATTAGGGCTTTCGGGCTCCTGAGCTCAGAGACGAAATCAAGGCCGTCCATCTTCTCTATTTGTCACGGACGGCTAGGATTTCATCCAGATGAGTGCTCGGCTCCGATCTCGTGTAACCGAGGGATGACCTGATCCCGTCTGGCCACATTATGTCCGTCCATTGCGAACCGCGGAGGTCTCTATAGCCATCCGATCTCTCAACTGAGATCAAGCAGTGGGATTCAATCCCGTCCGTCGGATCAGAAGCCGCGGGATCGAATGGCTCACAAATGGCGCTGACTCATTTAAGTGAGTTGGCCAACTTGACCGCCGCCTTCCGCCTGGACCAATCAGCCACCGCCATGTGTAAATCCCATTTTAAGCTTTATATTAATTGGATTTAATACCAGAACTTCAAAAAATGATATAAAATAAAATACTCAGCCAAATTTTGTGTACAACCACTCGTTTTTCTCGGAATTAAATTTCCTATCTTCTAAAAATAATACTAGTATTTTAATCCCTAATTTTCTTTAATTTCATTTTTATATTATAATTAAATTTCAAATTAATTTGACTCTCTGTTTTAAATAGCATAACTCAGTCTTAAATGGCATGATCACGAGATCTAAATGTGTCTTAAGAGTCTTTGTATAGAATCATTTGGAACTTCATTGAATTCCTATTTGAATTCTTCTTTGAATAGATTATGATTTGCCCAAATGTTTTAAAGAGAATTCATTCTTAATTAAATGATTCTCCAATTATTCTATACATGCTCTTTGAGATATCATTAAGTAATTATATTCAAGTGCATGCAATCTTCATAGAGTATTTAGAGGACATTTATTCTAATCAAATTCTATGCTTCTTCTTCATTTCCCTCTAAATTCTCAATGACTTAACTTCATACAAACTCAAATGACGCTATGTGTTATCCTTCATACAGCATAAAATCATTGAGTTAAGCCAAGGATATGATTGCTTATTTGATGAACCTTCAAACTAATTAAAACACATTTTAGATATAATTTTCAAAACTTTGTTGCATTCATTCTTTCTTAGATTTAGTACTCTTGTTC
>NW_021460168.1:0-224 GCF_001605985.2 Dendrobium catenatum
GAAGATCTGTTGAGGCTTTGTGTTTTGGATTTTGGAGAAAGCTGGGAAGATCATATCCCTTTGATTGAGTTTGCTTATAACAATAGTTTTCAGTCTAGTATTGGTATGGCATCGTACGAGGCTCAGTATGGCAGGAAGTGTCGTACTCATTTGACTCCGACTGAGGTCGGAGATAGACAGGAACTGGGTGCCACTTTCTTTGAGGAAACGGTTAAAAAGATCAG
>NW_021460169.1:0-501 GCF_001605985.2 Dendrobium catenatum
CATATTTATTTTTCGAAATAATATGTTATTCTCTGAATTGTGTTTGATTATAGAAATATCAAAACCCTATTTTGATATTGAATCCATTATAGAATATTATATTAATCTTTCGAGAATGTACTTTATTCTTAATGCAGTATTTGATTACAAAATAGGAGAAATCAAAATCTGCGTGGTGAGACATAATTTTTCCCACCAAGGTTTTTCTGGTGACTCCGCTGGGGATCTATCCTCTCTCCATCTTTAGCGGTATTTTATACCCTTTAATCGGTAGTATACTTGTGCTCGTCATAGGTTGTAACTACCTTTCTTCCGCCGGTTATTTTATTCATTTCATTCTTGAATAATTTGGCTGGTATCTAAAAAATTTTAGAGGTCTTATTTTGGATCCCGTTAGAAAACTAACGAGGAGCTCTTTTATAATGGCCTTTTTGTAAAATAAATCCCTGTGCTTATTCGAATGTTGTAGTTACATTTTTCTTGTAGTTTGATGTTTGAGTT
>NW_021460170.1:0-259 GCF_001605985.2 Dendrobium catenatum
GTTGCTAAAAGGTAGAACACCTAATTTGTCTCATTTGCATGTTTTTTGGTTGAAAGGTGTTCATTTATAATAATGGAAAATCTGCCTTAGGAAAATTTGATCCAAAATCCGATGAAAGAATTTTTGTTGGATATTCAAGTGTTGGAAAATCTTATAGGGTATTCAACAAAAGAACTTTGGTCATTGAAGAAACCACAAATGTTGTATTTGATGAATCTGGACATTTGGAAGAGCCAAATGTTGTTGAAGATGAGATTGA
>NW_021460171.1:0-642 GCF_001605985.2 Dendrobium catenatum
CACCCTCGGCACTTGGTTAATCTTAGGAATAGTTCATAAGGGCTTAACATCCCTGACAAACTTTTAACTGGTTTCAGAGGGGGATTCATAAAAATGAGTTTTTGAAAACTTTTGAATTTCAAACAATGGCTAACTTTAGTAATTGTATTACTACAGAAGGGTATTATATAACCTAACCACCTTTGTTTAACAATATTTCTTTTGATTTTTGAAAAACTTGTATGTCAACATTTTTATAATTGATTGACTATCACATGTGGATGCTTGAAAAGGATGGTTATTCACCTTTATCACTTGAAATTAATGGCATAAAAACTAAACTTTCTTTTATAGAATAGACTTTTAATGATAGGGATAGCTCAACTAAATGCAAATTATTTGAATTATTTTTTTTGTGCTTTGAAATCTAAAGATTACATGTGGGTTTCAGCTTGTTCTACTAGTAAAGAAATTTGGGATAGATTATGTATGTATTACCTATGAGGGAACTAATGAAGTTAAGAAATTTAGGTTGAATATTTTATTGCATGACTACAAACTGTTTCATATGAAACCTATTGAATCGATTTCTAACATGTATACTAGGTTTGCTCAAATTATCATCTCATTGCATGCCTTAGGAAGAGAGCTAACTAACTATGA
>NW_021460172.1:0-250 GCF_001605985.2 Dendrobium catenatum
ATAAGGGAATTAAAATTGATCGAATAAAGACTTTAGATTAACAAATGATTAATACTTTGGGTTGGAGATAACCTAAGGTACCGTCACTGAAATTTTGAGGTCAATTAGATTATTATATGATTTTATATGATTTAATTTAATCAAATTTTTATTAAACCCTAAGTTATGATTAAGTTTATTTGAGAATAAACTCATAGTTGTTTTCATTTTTATTTGATTTTATCTTCATTTTTTTATTCAATGCAATTTA
>NW_021460173.1:0-279 GCF_001605985.2 Dendrobium catenatum
TCATAAAATGTTATTTTAACATCATTAATATCTTAATGATATTATAACTGATTTATCTTAAGTTTGTCATTCTGATCATCTTCTCTTAATGATAGTATATCTTATCTTTGTTGATTGATAAGTTAACATCTCCCTAATTACGATCAAGAAAATCATTTTAAATCATTGACAAACAGTAGTGGAATCATTCAAACAAGGCCAAACACCATGATTTTTCCCTTTTCGTGTATTTTCGTAAAAACTATGATATCTTTTGCAATTTCTCTCTTACTAATATTT
>NW_021460174.1:0-580 GCF_001605985.2 Dendrobium catenatum
AAAGGTATTTTAGAATACCTCATTATTCTCTCTTTCAACAAAATAAAGGTATTTTAGAATACTAGATTCATCTAACTACAATCATGTAGTATGCCCATTATGATGTATATTTGCTACATCGAGCCCATGCCTTCCCTCTGAAGAAGTGCCTCTTTTGTAATCAACAATAAGCACTAATAAAATCATTTTAACTAGCTAAACTCTGGTTTTTGTCCTCTTTAGGGTTTTCAACGTAAAAGTTTTGATATCTTATAACTCTTGTACCCCTCTTTCTTATATGCATGTGTGTTAAGCCTTCGTACAAAGCTCAGACGCTAAATTGTATATCTCTCAAACGCCACGAATATTTAAGGGCACAACGAGCCTAAATACTTGATAAAATTGTAAATTGAAAGAAATAAGTAAAATGAAACTATACTTCAAACTAGAAAATGAACATTGCAAATATATACACAAATAAATTCCCTTCATCCACTTAAATGCCTTAATAATAAAAAAAAATTATTTAAGTTTAAAGACAAATAATAATAATCACTTAAATGCCTTAATAAAAAAAATTATATAAATATTAAACAAAATA
>NW_021460175.1:0-307 GCF_001605985.2 Dendrobium catenatum
TTCACCTCTACGGGACCACCGCCTAATGTCGTTGCTCCGCCGGACCACCACTTGAGGCCCTCACCTTCGCCGGGCCACCACTTGTGGCCCTGTGCTCCACCAGGTGACCGCCTGACGTCGTTGCTCTGCCAGACCACCACTTGAAGCCCTCGCCTCCGCCGGACCACCACTTGAGGCCTTGAGCACAGTCGGATCACCACTTAAGGTCCTGGTTTCTGCCGGACCACCACCTGATGCCCAGAGTTCTGTCAGATCACCACTTGAGGCCCAAACGTCTACCAAACCACCACATAACGCCTGGAGTTCT
>NW_021460176.1:0-761 GCF_001605985.2 Dendrobium catenatum
TTCCTCTACGTCCTTACACCGGACATAATAAAAGTTCCCTCTAGAGCCACTTTCTAGAGAAGAGATGAGTTTGGGGAATGATCGGAGGGGTGCTGATTTCATCAGGAGAATGGAAGAATTCCATCGTCGAGGGGCTAATTTTGAAGGGAGAAGAGGAGAATATGACGAGGGTTCGGGTACAATCGCTAGAGGGAAGATCGTGACAATTGGGGAGCACCTCATCTTCGAGGGATGGGAGGATATGGAGGATTCAGGGGACACAGGGGAGACCCACGGGTGAGAAAGCTGAAGATGCCCGTCTTTGAGGGTGAAGACGGTTATGGCTGGATCTACAAGGTGGAGCGTTACTTCGGTGTCAACGGGTTGACAGAGGAGGAAAAGTTGACAGCGGCGGGTTTGTGTCTGGAAGGAAAAGCTTTTGCATGGTATCAGTGGCGTGACAAGAGGGAGCCCATCCGGAGCTTGAGAGAGTTCAAGTATTGCTTATTAGAGCGTTTCCGAGCCGATGGGGGAGGAGACTTCTATGAGCAATTCTTTTGCCCTGACTCAGGAGGGGACTGTGGCAAATTATCGGGACAGATTTGAGTACTTGGCTAGCAGATTGGATCACATTTCAGAGTTAATCCTGGAAGGGAACTTCATGAAGGGGCTGAAACTAGAGATCCGAACAGAAGTCAGGGTGCTGGAGCCGAGGAACCTGGAAAAGGCTATGGAGCTGGCGCAATTGGTGGAAGATCAAAAGAGATCAGAAAGAGGAGCTC
>NW_021460177.1:0-205 GCF_001605985.2 Dendrobium catenatum
TAGATCTGGAGGCACAAACTTTCTAAATTTAGCCTATCATCCTGGCCGATACAAAATCGTCCAAGACGATGTGTTTTGCTAAATGACGGCTGCTTTAATTAGGATGCCCTAATTAGGGTTTCTGCTTTTGAACAGATCGTCCCGGCTGATATAAATATTGTCCAGGACGATGTTACCAAAAATAGTAAACTCTAGGGAATAGTCA
>NW_021460178.1:0-325 GCF_001605985.2 Dendrobium catenatum
CCTACTTACCAAAAGTTGTGTTTTATACAAGCATGGGGAAAAGAAATCATAATAACCTTCAAGGGATCATATATAAGTAAACTTCACAGTAGAATAAAAAGTTTTGAAAGACTTAGGATTCATTTGGGACGGTTTTATTCATCTATACTGTTATCACTAGGGTCTTTATTTTAGTTATCATCATAACAAATTAATCTCTTTCCTACATCATTCTGTGAAGTTCAATGTCTCTCAATCTGTTTCCTTTTCATTTATTTCACTCATCTTTCTCTTTTATACATATTTTTCATTAACATAAAAATGAGAATAATACTCCAAATTTTTT
>NW_021460179.1:0-291 GCF_001605985.2 Dendrobium catenatum
TGATGATCATTTGATTCTTTTCTCAATTATTATTATTTGATTTCTCATCTTGGTTAGAATAATAAGTTTAATTGTCGTATTACCTATTGTTTTCTCAAATTTTTTTAAAATTTTAATTTTTAATAATATGATTTCTCTTTTTTGTCAGATCTAACTAGGGGTGTCAAAACAGGTCAATGGGTGGGTTTCGTGTCCGACTTGAAATTTACTTTACCCGAATTTAGTCAACACGAACCCGACCCGTTTAATAAACAGGTCAAATATGTGGACCCAAACCTGACCTGCTAGAAA
>NW_021460180.1:0-210 GCF_001605985.2 Dendrobium catenatum
CCTCCGAAAGAGAACCGCTAGTGGGGTCCGAACGCAAAGGGTACGGTCGCACTATCCCGTAATACAAAACGATCGCAGGGATTTACACTCAACACGAACAGGCCAATTGGAAGAGACAGATTGGATCGTGTATACGACTAACCATTGAGGATAGCGACTCTCGCCAGCACACCTCGATGGGTAGTAATATACATGACCTAATCACAGTCA
>NW_021460181.1:0-1911 GCF_001605985.2 Dendrobium catenatum
TTTCGTAGTTTTCACTGCATGTTGTGGATGAAATTGCCTTACTGTGTCTGCTTACTTTTCTGCACTTTGTAGATGGATTGATGTGTTTGGCGACTAGATTACCCTTATGTTAGGTACGATCTGGATGTTCACACAATTTTTTGCAGGTGGCCACACTCATGTAGGGCAACAAAAAGGGGGTTAAGTTAATAAAAAAAAATCAATTATTATAAATGCTTGTACATGTGCTTCAGCTGCTAAAGCCCCCGAATAAAAGGAGCTTGGCCAATGTGTTTACTTTCTTTTCTGCAAATATATAACTGCTTGAGAATAACTGTTTTTTATTTATTAACTACTTAGGATAACCTTGTAGGAGAGTCTAGATTTTTGATTTGATATAAATGTAATTTGTGTAATTGTTAAGTGTTGTGAAAGTTAGATTTTGAGTTGGGATACACAGGTCTAAAGTTTAGATTCCGAAGAGAAAAGGATGTCTCTTAGGGGAGTAGACATTTTCTATTTGGAGATCCAAATTTAGACCATACTTCTTTCCTGCCCAAAGATAAAAGAGTGGCCTTCCCCTCAAAGGAAGTGCCCTCTTATCCATTTGGGTAGTCTACTGCGAAGAATCCAAGGAGCTTGAAGAAAATGAGCCCAAAGAAGAACAATATTGAAGACTTGAAGATTGAGAATATCCCACTCAAAACTACTTGCATCATTACTAGGTTTAGAATCCGGGTTGTTGTCAGTGGTGCCCGGCCACTTTACTTTTTGCAAAATTATGGTTTGTAATAAGCAAGGCAACTTTGCCTATTGACATTTATTGATTAATTAATATTTGATGTGATGAATTGATTGCTTTTAGGACTGCTTGCTTTTCTTAGTTTTTTGGCGATTGTGTGCCGCTTTTTTTTCGCCTGCATATGTGAGGCTCGTGAGGGTGTGAAAGTTTTATACTCATAACTTTAAAAGTCTAAAATTTTAGTGAGTCTAAATAATATAGAAAGATAACGAATCTAGAGAATTAGCCGGGGATCGACCCCGGGGTCGCATGCATATTTCTGTATTACTCTTTCCTTGCTTTAGACCCTTCCCCGCCTACGGGTAGAGTCCGGATAGTCTAACCTATGAGGACGAGGTGCCGGACCTGGGGAAGTCCAGTCTTCTAAAAACTTATTTTCTAAGCCTGTTTTTAAAATTTCAAGCATACTTGATTTGAAGTAATTAACCAGCATGCATTGCATTAGATACAAATTAAAAGAGTCAAAATTTTAATTGCATAGTCCTTAGCATTTTGCACCCAACATAAGTCAAAGGGCCCAATTAGGAGAATCTCTAGATGTCAGCCCCAACTCTCCAAAACCTTAAACACAACGTCCCTACCACTCTTTCATAAAAGACTAGACTCATCTCTTTAAAATCGATTAGGTGATTAGCTGGCTCCCCAATCCAGGTCGGGGTAAGTCCAGACCTTGCACTACATTATTTAGGTTCAGATGACTGTGGTCTAGTGTCCAAACTATATTTAGGATCCGGGGCAAATCTTTGATTATAAGACCCCAAACTTCGGGAATCTAATCCCAAATTTCTAATAAAATACTCAACTCTAATTAAAGATTCATTTCGATCCTAAAACATAAAGCCCAACACTTAGACTAAGCTGGGACACTTCCAGATGGTTTTGGAATCTCAAAGTGTCCCCTACCTCTCCTCCTTTAACTCTGTTAATAACTGCTAAATTTTGATCCATTACATTTTGAATTTCCAAAATTTATCTCTTTTTGATATCACTCCTAAAGATCTGTCAAAAATTTACCACTATTTTAATCGAGAGTTTTCGTAGGCAACTTTGTTTCCCTATGATGTAATTAACTATGAGGGCTTGCGCTCATAGGAGATTTAGAACCACACACACCTGATTTTAAAATTGAT